>NC_066883.1:31927111-32094229 GCF_022985175.1 Labeo rohita | reverse complement strand
CGTCTTGAAACTGCACGGTATTACCACACATGATCGAGGCAACGCAGTGATCCTGGGTATCACGTCTGCCACGTATTGGAAATAGGCTAAAATGATATATGATGAATCATCATTATTATAAAACTTAAAATTTCATTGCCAAAAAAAAAACATATGAGTACAATGCAATAAAACAAATATGAGAGCAGCTACAGAAGGGAAAACATACTTTCATTCAGGATTGGATCCACTGGTTTTTGATATTCTGTAAGAGAATTGGTACAAACAATTATGGTTGGTTTTCGTATCAGTGAAGTGTGGCATTTAAGCCTTAGACTAGAAACATATGTTACACTATATGAATGCGTAACACAGATTCTATTTTGCATAACTACAGTTAGCTCATAAATACAGTTGAGCTCAAAAGTTTACATATACCTTGCAGAATCTGCAAATTGTTATTTAACCAAAATAAGAGGGATCATACAAAATGCATGTTATTTTTTATTTAGTACTGACCTGAGTAAGATATTTCACATAAAAGGTGTTTACATATAGTCCACAAGAGAAAATAATAGGTGAATTTTTAATAGTTGAATAAAAATGACCTCGTCCAAAATGATCCACAGCTGTGGTTTTGTTGTTTTGTCATGTTTCACTTCATACTTTCTTCAGAAAAATCATTTAGGTCCCACAAATTCTTTTTCTGTTCAGCACTTTTGTGTGATTGAACCCTTTCCAACAATGACTGTATGATTATAAGATCCATCTTTTCACACTGAGGACAACTGAGGGACGCATATTCAACTATTACAGAAGGTTCAAACACTCACTGATGATCCAGAGAGAAAAAAACAAAGAATTTGTGGGACCTAAAGGATTTTTCTGAAGAACAGTGGGCAGTTTAACAAACAAGGGACTTATGAACAGCTGTGGATCATTCAGGTAACAGCACAGTATTGAGAAAAAAGTGTATGAAAACTTTTGAATGTTATAAATGCAACTATTATTTTCTCTTCTTCAGTCATAAGGTTTACAAAAAACAGAATATATAAAACATCACAATAATAACTAGACATAGAAAGATCAAATTACATACATGATGATAACAAGTTACTCACCTTGTACACGCAAAACAACATAAGTTTCCATGTTTCCTTCAGAAAATGTTGCAGTGCATATCAGTCTCTTCCCATTGTCTTCTTTTGCACCCAGAAAGGTTATGTTGGAAAATGCAATTCGAAACTGATCTGAATCGGAATGCTTTTTGTTCCATGCTGAGACCTGCATGTTCTCGTAGTTCCATGTGATGACTGGATTCTCCTTCTGGCAGGAATGATAGATGGTACAAGTGAAGTTCTGTCCGACACCCTCTGTGACATCTGCCAGTTCAGGCTCAATCGATATGTTATGATGAACACCTGAAATTGAAATTAAATATAAATTCTACTGTGATATTTAAAGTGAACTTACTGCATAACGATATTTGTTTACTCACATTTTGAAGTTTTGACCTCTGTAGCCATCACTGTTATGCCACCATAATGTGTTACTGAGCACTTTATAGTTGTGCTTTCTGCCTTTACAACACCTTTGCGTGTCAGAGTGATTTTCCACAGGCCGTCTTTAATAAACTCATCCTTTGTTTCATCAGATCCTTCTATACCATTCAGAGTAATGGTTGGTTTGCTGTATGGACACGTGTGGAAGGTTGAACATTCTACTGTGACTGTGTCACCTGTTTTTTCACCTCCAGTAATACTGATGCTGGGCTGCTGTGGAATTGCTTTAATTGATAGAAACATTGGAATTAGTACATTATATAATATTTTAAAAAAATACACTGAAGAAGATTTGAAGATTATTTTTAACCATGCCACTTGTTTTAATATTTTGATACAGTATAATGCAAATACATGTGTAAAATATGCTTTTATTTATTTGGTTTATTCTAACCAAATAAATTGGTTAGAAATAAATCAGTCTGGGAGATTTTGTTGCATCTATTGTTACTGGCCACACAACAGCTGGACAATCATAGATATTACATAGGAACAATATTATTCCAAAAACATTTACATACCATCAACAAGAACTGTAGAGGTAGCATCATCAGTTTCATAGTTTTCCCATGCAATATTTTCAGGGTCGATCCTTGTGTATAATTTCTTTCCATTATGAGATGTTTCCAGGTTTTTAATCAGCAGACTGCAATCCCAGTTTGATTTTCCATATAAATCAGTTTTTCCTCTGAATTTTTCATTGACGTTGTTTGGATGCAAGGGATCATAAACTAAAGGTGAACCTTTAGAGTCCCGCTCATACCACACAACTCTACGTGGGTTTTTGGGTGGGTTTGATTTATAACTGAAAGAACATGGGATAACCAGACAGGAACCTTTGAGGCATTTATATTGCAATCTCATAATTCTGGCCAGTTGATACCTAGACTATTAAAATTAAGTGTGGGCAGTAGATCCTTTTCCTATTTGGAGTGCAAACTCTGGAACAATCTTCCTATAGCATAGGTACATCTGTAAGATGTCTGCTAAAGATCTGGGCCCATATTTATCAAGCTTCTCAAAGTTCCATTTTAGTCTTAAGTGCTAAGAATTCATGAAATTTACTCCTACTTTCAAACTTAAGTATAAAAGCAAGTTATCAAATTTATTAAAGCTAAGAATCACTTTTACTCTCCCAGTTATTTAAGACAGCTCGAGAGGTCTCTCAAGAGGCTAGGAGTTGCCAGCAGGGGCTTTTGACGGTGCTGAGGAGACAGAGACATGCACAAATCTTTCAGGAGCGGTGAAATGTTTTTGAAATGTTTGACGACGAGCAGTTAATCAAATGGTTTACTCTCAGTAATTCAAAACGAGCAAAGAACATTTACATTAGGCTATCAAAGAACACCATAATCGACTTCAGTCTAGCACAGAAAAAGCAGTTTTAAATACATTCAGAATCATAAACATCTTAGACGACGTATTGCAAATGAGCAAACACTCTAAAAAAATCTTGCAGATGTAAAAGCAAATTCACACCGCACTGACAAACTCATCTGGAAAAATCTGAAAAGCGATGTACACTGGTGACTGTTGAATTCCTTGGCTGCCATTTAGTTTTTATGCATCTTAAACACAGTAAAATTACCACGAGGCAGTACTGAGGAAGACAGAGCAAACATTGTCATAAATAAGGACCTGATTTTAGAAAAGCCACCACTTTAGATAAATTTTATATAAATAGCCTTTCCAGATTTTATGATGTATACCCTCATTAACCGCATCTACAAAGAAAAAGATCAGAAAAACTGATCCGATACCTTGCAAAAGCAATTTAAGTAGCAGAGGTCCCATCACGTTCCTGGGTTTGCCCTTAAGTAAAAACAAAAAACTGTTATATACATGTACAAAAACAAAGGAAAGAAAAGCTGTCCAAAAGACTATAAGAAATTACACCCAAGGCTGAATGGTTATTTTTATGATATATTCTGAGCCACCAAATCAAGACAAATTTGGCTAAAATTTCTGAAAATTAAAACCAAAAGTCTTCTGTTAAATGAAATGTAATATACTTTTATTTTCATTCTTACCTTCTTAATGCAGTCTTATTTGCTAACAAATGGATTGCATAGAAAGGTTTATGCTAAGCCCTGCAAAACGTGAGACTGTGAAAGACAAAAATACTAATCGGTTAAGTGAGAAAGATCCTATAAGAGGAGGTGTGAACTCTCAATCAGGGTAGAGAGTAACAGAAAGAAGACTATTTTATTTTCTTCCAAATAAGGCATGCATAGTGAACATATTGTAGGCAGCCTGTACCAATTAAAGGAGAAGTCCAGTTGCAAAACAACAATTTACAGATAATGTACTCACCTCTTTGTCAACCAAGATGTTCATGTCTTTCTTTCTTCAATTGTTTTTTGAGGAAAACATTTAAGGATTTTTCTTCATATAATGGACTGATATGGTGCCCCGAGTTAAACTTCCAAAATGCAGTTTGAATGCGGCTTCTATCGATCACAAATGTGGTTGTAAACGATCTCAGCCGAGGAAGAAGGGACTTATCTAGCCAAACGATAGTCTTGTCTTACTCTGCCGGGACTGTTTTTGTTCCTGTTAATGACAGTTAGGGTATGTCGAAAAACCCATCTCATGTTCTCCCTCAACTTCAAAATCGCCCTATATCGCTGTTTTTCCTTTTTTGTTAAGGGTGTTTGATCTTCTTTGCACGTTTACTTTGCAAAGACTGGGTCGTCTGCAGTGATGTAGGATGATTTTGAAATAATTTGAAGTTGAGGGAGAAAATACGATCCAAGTTTTTCAACATTCCCTAACTGTCTTGAATCAGAATACTCAGAGTTAAGGGAGAGCAAAACAAGTAAAAAGTATTTAAATTGTATTTTTTTAATTAAACTAACAGGTCGTTTTGCTAGATAAGACCCTTCTTCCTCAGCTAGGATCGTTTACAACCGTATTTGGGATCGATGAATGGCGCATTTAAACTGCATTTTGGAAGTTTAAACTCGGGGCACCATAAAAAACAATTGAAGAAAGAAAGACATGAACATCTTGGGTGACAAGGGGGTGAGTACATTATCTTTAAATTGTTGTTCTGGAAGTGGACTTCTCCTTTAAGGCTGAGAAAATGCTCCCTTTTTTCAAGCTTTGTGTTTTGAAATAACTTGAATAGTACAGTATGTGCTGCTTGACTAGACAAACCTAGAAACAAGTTGAGAATGCACAGTACATGTAACCTGCCAAACTTTGAGTGTTGTTTAATTGAGGATTTGAGGTGTTAAAAGTATCTTGAATCACTAAAATTATTACAAAATAATAACCACTTGATAAATAAATGGATTAATTAGTGGTTATTTTATAAGCATTTTAATTGTGATTGTAAATTCTTAGTTTGCTTGGTAAAAATTATATTCTAAAACAGCCTGTCCAAACGAAGCAGGAATGACAAATCCAAGATGCCAGTGAGTAACAGTGAATTTATTACATCATGCTTTATTGAAACTTTAGACTACAAGGTACAAATTAAAAGTAGATGTTATTAAAAAGAAATTACATTTAAGTATTTTTGGTCTATAAATTAACTACAATAAACACACCAAAGCATCTCTAAAAATGACAATAGTATTTAAAGTATACAGTATTAAAGAGGTCATGAACTGTGTTTTTATAATGTTCTCTGAAGTTCCACTTATAATGTTACCAATATTTGTACATAAACAACATCATTTATAAGCAGTGTTGGGGGTAATGCATTACAAGTAACATGAGTTACGTAATCAGATAACTTTTTTTTCCAAGTAACAAGTAAAGTAATGCATTACTTTTTAATTTACAGGACCCAGTCAATGATCCAGTCTACCTTCGATGATCCAGTACATCCATACTAATAAACAATTAACATAATTAGTTACATTTTTAGGGAGTAATGCAATATTGTAATGCATAAAATTTTAAAAGTAACTTTCCCCAACAGTGTTTACAAGTAATAGGCAATTTTCTATCCTGTTTTTGAGCCTCTCTGCAGAACAGTCTGTTTTAATAGGCGGGGCTCATTCAAGACTCAGAAGTAAATGCCCACTGTTATGACTGGCAGTTTCGTATATTAAAATAATAGATGGATGCTGCCGTGACGCACTCCGACAATAACATCGGTCATTTGGGTTAAAATCGTCTAATAAATCTCAGTATATATTGAACAGGCCATGCAATAGTGTCAAAAGCATGTTTACTCACATATAGGCTGGCCACACACTAGACGGTTTTCAGATCTTAACTGATTTTAAAACCATGGTAGACCACAGACATGAAGACAGTTTCAGACGATTTTTAGCCTTATAATCCTCTGAACGCGCACACTAGACAATGGACCTTTCTCACATTTCCTGGTTTCTCATAGTGGAAGTCATCATAGTTGGGTAAAATCCGAGAGCAGTGAATGGGAGAGTACCACAAATATATTTTTTGCATTCCCATTTGCTGAAATAGCAAAAGAAAAACTACACAATAGTGTTTTCACAACTTTCAATCAAAGGAAAAAAAATGGAGAGAGACTGATATCGGCAGTCAGAAGTGAGAACAATGTCAAATTTATCCTCCCTCCCATAGACTCGGCATTAGAAACACCCTCGCATAGCATTAACTAGTTTCTTTGTAACTTGTTGAAAAGGTGATATGATACAAAGTATAGTGTTATAAATAAACATACATATTTAAAAAAATCAAAATATACAAAAGTTTAAAGGATTTATGATGATGATGACCGTTAAAACGCGTCATCACAGGCTTGTGAACAGAAAGAAATGTTAAATGTTAAATTATACTAAGTGACAGCTTAGGTATTTGATTTGAATCAACTTAAAATTTTAAGGCAGCTGGGTTACTTACCCATCTGTTAAGTTTAGCAAACAATAAGTTGTTACTTAGTTGTTACTTAGTACAACTTAACATTTCAAGTGGACTAGACTTATTTTAGTTGACTGACAGTGTAGAAACACATAGCATCTGGTAAGTGACTCTTGCTCGCTCTCATTGGCTATCACGTCAGAGGCAGCCTGATCAAGAGTACTAAATATTAAACATGTCCAAACATATCAAACATGAGTTCTGGGACGCTTTACCTTGTTCGGGAGCAGTTAAATAATCATAATGACATCACACAAAAGAGAAATTTTGGACAAAAAATCTTTTGTGACAAGCCTCGAATCAGGCCACACCCCCTGATCATTGGGGTGGGGTGGGGGGAGGGGGTGCAATTTGGGCTTAAAATCGTCTAGTGTGCGGCCACCTTTATGTGTTGTGACATTATACATAATATACAGGGCTCGACAGTAAGGAGTGCCCGATGGCCAGGGGCCAGCTGAAAGACACTCGACGCTGGGCTTGCACACGAACTGCATGCAATTATTTTTCAAAATGTCATGTGTGTGGAAATATTACGAACTCTTTAAACATCCTTTACCAGACGCTGCAGACGAACGCAGCCGCTGTATAATGGCATTTAAAGTTCATAAGCGTGGTAACCAGGGAAGCGCTCTATCATTATTCCATACACACCACCTGCTGGCAGACACTGAATTTGCATTCATTCAGTGCGTCTGCTGTTTTTCCCTAAAGCATAGTTTGGTAATAAAATAATAACAATTAAATAATTTTTAAACAAACAAATAATGTTTGAACTTTATATTTGTTATGCTAGTAGGTTTTGCTGTGATATCGAAATTGGAATTGAGAATTGTACAATTTTTTGGTATGTCATATACATTTTTATGTCATATCTCAATCACCAACCCCCCTCCCCCTGCAAATCATTCACCATCGTCCTCATCAGCTCTCCTTACTCTGTTTATGTGGTAGCTGTTTCTGTAGTAGCTTGCGTTATTTGTTAGAACACGTTATTTGCTTTGGGCACCACATCGCCCCCCATCCCCAGAAGGAGAGATTTCAGCAGCTTGGTTACAATAAAAGCTATTTTTGAGCTAACAAAAAAGTTTTAAGTACTGAAACTTACAAGATGTTTTTATAGCACAATGACCTGATATATGCCAAAAGATCAAGGGAAATTAGATATATCAGTTCATGACCCCTTTAACGTTCAGCTTAGGTTCAACTAAATGTTTCACTTTCTCACATATTCAAAAAGCATGTTAGCACTATAACTATTATGTACATTATTATTATTTTTTTAGAACTTGAAATGGTAGGCATGACAATATAAGTAAAAACAGTATTTTGCTGTATACATGTTTAGGAATTATAGGCCAAGCTTAAAATGCAACACTCAGTTATACAATATGTGACAGGATTGCCTGAAGATTTCCTTTATGTCAGGCCTACTGTGTTTATCTAAAATGTGTCATTTTCATCAGATATTTCCATATAAGTTGAGGTCTGCTGTGTTGGTGTAATCATCATCGTAATTGTCAGCCTTAATGGAAAATTTTGAAAACAGAGATACAGAAGTCAGATTTAACAGGAAATAACACGTTTTAGTTATGAGTTATGAGATAAATGTATGACCAACAAGAAATCAAGCACTAAACAACAGATGTTTAAGATACTAAAAAGATTTTCACATGATGTAATGGACAGAATATGATAAAGTATGTACTCACAGAATAGGATTTGGCCTTGCTGGGGTGAAACATGAAAAAAAAAAAAAAAAAGTAAATAAATACACTGATCACAGAAGTAGACTTACTTAAAAAGAAATGCAGGGATGCAAAGACATTCTTAAAGTATTGATTAAAATCTAATTACACAAGATAAGCAAAGTGAATATTTGAGTACTGAGTACAGACATGAGTGATTCAGTGCTATTAATCTAGGCAATCAGTAAGATTTTTCATATGCTTCATACCTCTTTGGTGATGGCATTCGAGCTTTGGAGAAAGGCTTGTTTCCTGACACTGTACATACATTGTTTTCCCTGTAAAGATTCAGAAACGTCTGTCATACTCCAGTAAAACATGATTTAAAAAAAGTGTATTAAGTGTATTGAAGTTCTTCTTTCTTTCCTTTTTTAAGATCTTTTAATGGTTTTTAAATAAATTTCTTCTACTCATCAAGCCTGCATTTATTTGATAAAGAAATATTTTTACTGTTTAAAATAACTCTTTTTTTAAATTATTTGAATATATCTGAAAATGTAATTTATTCCTGTGATCATTCCTGTGATACATTTTCAGCATCATAACTCCAGTCCTTAGTGTCACACAGGGGTATTGTTAGTGCTGGAGCCCCGAAAGATTTTTCTCTAGCCCCGATTGTTTTTGTATTGCCCTATGATTTCCGAGGCATTCACTGAATTTGTCAAAGTTTGAATGAATTAATCAAAAGCCGGTCATTACACTTTAATCAAAGGGTGATACTCACAGAAATGTAAAGGTATTAATGGAAACCCATCAAAATAAAAGTTTGGTTTAGTTTGTAGGCATTGTGCCAGTAGAATATACGTAGCTACAGTACTACTACTACTACTGTTGAAAAATTAATAAAACGTTGTTACACATTTTAATAATAGGTCCCCCTTTTTTGCCAAAAATAAAATGTAATTTTCATTAATTAAAAGATGAATTAATATTTTATGTTTAAATTTTATGACCAGAAATTAAATAAATAACAATAATAAAATAATAAAAAATAATATTTAATAAAAAATTAAATACACCACACAGAATTTCATAAGGCTATTGTAGAAATAAATAAAAGTTGTTTTATGCGTTTAAATAAATAAACATGCTAAAACAAATTTGGTAACAATAAGGTGTATTTTAAACATATGTATAAATATAAGGTGAAAAAAAATAAAACATTTCACAGGGCCCTAAACATAACATAATTTTTGATAAATTGACTTTAAATTCTATAAGTTTTATTGTTTTGATTAATTAGACTTAATTAATTAGATTAATTTTTGATTAATACAATTAAATTTAACCATTAAAAAGGAGTCCAGAAAAAAAAGGTTAAAAATAAATAAATAAAAAATACAAATAAAAATGGGGCCCTATTTTTGCATGCAAACATATATTTTTAAATGTATTATTTTATTTGTGTAATATATTTTTGTAAAGTTATAATTGTGTGATAATACTTTGATATGTTTGCTATTTGCAGTAATTACTTTCATAGTGTAACAATGTTGTTTTGAGCTTTGGCAAAGTATCTGTCAAATGAACTAAAATTGAAAGCATATTATGACTTAATATGCTCACACGATGAGTTCATGATCCAATGTTTTCAGAGTATCAGAAGAGGGGCGAGTCAGGTCATAAACCATTTTCTTTTTTGTTCAATTTGCATACTGAACATGGGTTTGGAGCCTTGATCTGCACCAGATTAATGACTTTAACTTTAAAATCTATCAAATTTTCTCCTTGGGGGGGGGGGGGGGTATGTCCCCGAACCTCCCTACAAGGAACCAGGTTCACCCACCTGTGTCTAACAAAATTTTACGCAAGTATGATGTGAGCTCCCATCCACCACTACTAGCCCCTGATGTTTTGCCACCAGCCCCAAATCCTTTTCAAATCCTAGAAATGCCCCTGGTGTTACATGATCCTTCAGAAATCATTCTAATATGCCAATTTGCTGTTCAAGAAACATTTTTTTCTTATTATAATTATCAATATTTAAAATGGCTGAGTACATTTTCATTTCAGGATTCTTTTATGAATAGAAAGATCTAAAGATCAGCTTTTATCTGAAATACATTAACATTATGCACTATACCAATTTGTTTTTTTTTAAAAAAAAGAAATGATAGAAATTAATACTTTTATTTAGCAAGGATGCTGTACAATGGTCAAAAGATGATAATGACATTTATAATGTTACAAAAGAGTAAATTACATTTTAAAATATATTCAAAAAGAAACATAATTTTTGTTAATTATTTTAGTAATTATTAATTATTAAATAGTAAAAAAAATAATAATTTTACTGTTTTTGCTGTACTTGGATCAAATAAACGCAGGTTTGGTGAGCAGAAGAGATTTTTAAAAAAACATTATTAATCTTACTGTTCAAAAACTTTTGACTGGTAGTGTATACCACTATGATAAATCAAATAATCCTTAAAATATATATATATATATATATATATTTACAAATAATCATTCATAATAAACATTCAGATACTTACTTGCTGTCAAAACTCCTGTCAATTTGATGCCCTTGACCTCTCCTTTAAAATGTAGAAAAAAATGATGTTAGTGTTTAAGATTAGTATAATGACAGTTTTCAGTTACATTTTTTTCAGGTATGAAAACACTGGGCTACATAACACATTCATGTTTTGAAAGACTAACTTGAACATAATCCCACAATATTTCAAGAACACAGTAGTCACAAATTTAATGTTTTAATTTGTGTTTCAGACAAGAAGCAGATACCAGGCTCAAAAAGAAAGCCTAGTCTTTGCAGTAACACAAGAAAGATGAACAGGCTGATGTGTGTGGGGGGGTACCTTGAAAATCTACTCCAAATAGACCTCCTGAATCGAAAAGAGGAACAGAAACACGCAAATGAGAAAAATGCATTTTTTTTTAATATATTTAATCTAGTCATATAGTCATTTACCGGTTCATGTTAGACAGCCACCACCCACAGCTACACTAATAGACACTGATCTCAATTAATTTAACCGCTAGTGAAACGGTAGTGAAACATTTCTATTTCTATTTAAAATGAATGCTCTTAGTAGCTTATGATCAGACTGAATACAGACTTCTTTAACACAGTCCCGTGGGAACTTTTTAACAGCTAAAGATACTGTAAGCAACACGCAACAGCTTCTGACAGTTTCAATGTCAAATTTAATGATAAAATAATCTTTTCTGCAGCTTTGCTTACAAATAAGACAAAAACACAAGCTTTAATATTACGTTTATAATAAAATTACATTTTACAAGGAATATTCGATTAATACAGACGTGGGATATAACATTAAACTAAGTGCTATTACTTTTGAAAATTACAACGTCAAAATTAAAAGCCATTAATTGAATATTTGATCAAAATTACTTTACCTTGTCACTGACTCTGCCTAAAACCACTTGTCATCAGAACGACTCAATTTTATATTTACACAAATCCATGGCATTTCAACATGGTGAACAGATAAATCTAAAAATAATAGTTGTGTAGTTGTTGTCTATGCCTTCAGTTCCTGCCAATAATTTTAAACATAACACACAATTATGTTTTGTATCCACTTTATTTTTCCTGTAAGAGTGCGCCCCCTTTGTAAATTTGATGCGTCTGGCTTCCGGTCTCATCTGCGATCAGCTATTTTTAGCTGTACAAAACAGCTTGTTTTGCTGCTTAGTGTTGGGCGATATGCTCAATTTTTATATTGTTCTATTTAAGCAATTTTAATGGTTATACAATACAAATAGTATTTAGTACTATTTATTTACGTGTTTCTATATACTAGTGCATGATTATTTGTACAACTAGATAAAAAGTTCGTGTTTCTAACATGATTAGCATGATTAGCAAGTTGCTAGCATGTTTCTAACATGATTAGCAAGTTGCTAACATGTTTCTAACATGATTAGCAAAGTTGCTAGCATGTTTCTAACATGATTAGCAAGTTGCTAGCATATTTCTAGCATGATTAAAAAGTTGCTAGTATGTTTCTGGCATGATTAGCAAGCTGTTAGCCTGTTTCTAGCATGATTAACAAAGTTGCTAGCATGTTTCTAGCATGATTAGCAAGTTGCTAGCATGTTTCTAGCATGATTAGCAAAGTTGCTAGCATGTTTCTAGCATGATTAGCAAGTCGCTAGCATGTTTCTAGCATGATTAGCAAAGTCACTAGCATGTTTCTAGCATGATTAGGAAGTTGCTAGCATGTTTCTAGCATGATTCTAGCAAGACTAGCATGTTTCTAACATGATTAGCAAAGCATGTTTCTAGCATGATTAGCAAAGTCGCTAGCATGTTTCTAGCATGATTAAGCATGTTTCTAGCATGTTTCTAGCATGATTAGCAAAGTCGCTAGCATGTTTCTAGCATGTTTAGCATGTTTCATGATTAGCAAAGTCGCTAGCATGTTTCTAACATGATTAGCAAGTTGCTAGCATGTTTCTAGCATGATTAGCATGTTTCTAGCATGTTTCGCATGATTAGTCACTAGCATGTTTCTAACATGATTAGCAAAGTCGTTAGCATGTTTCTAACATGATTAGCAAGTTGCTAGCATGTTTCTAGCATGATTAGCATGTTTCTTTTCTAACATGATTAGCAAGTCATGTTAGCATGTTTCTAACATGATTAGCAAGTGATTAAGATGTTTCTAGCATGATTAGCAAAGTTGCTAGCATGTTTCTAGCATGATTAGCAAGTCGCTAGCATGTTTCTAGCATGATTAGCAAGTCGCTAGCATGTTTCTAGCATGATTAGCAAGCATGTTTCTAGCATGATTAGCAAGTCGCTAGCATGTTTCTAACATGATTAGCAAAGTCGCTAGCATGTTTCTAATGATTATTAGCAAAGTCGCTAGCATGTTTCTAGCATGATTAGCAAGTTGCTAGCATGTTTCTAGCATGATTAGCAAGTTGCTAGCATGTTTCTAGCATGATTAGCAAAGTCGCTAGCATGTTTCTAGCATGATTAGCAAAAAGTTGCTAGCATGTTTCTAGCATGATTAGCAAAGTGTTGTTTCTAGCATGATTAACAAAGTCAAAGCTAGCATGTTTCTAGCATGATTAGCAAAGTCGCTAGATGTTTCTAGCATGATTAGCAAGTCGCTAAGATGTTTCTAACATGATTAAGAAAGTTGCTAGCATGTTTCTAGCATGATTAGCAAGTTGCTAGCATGTTTCTAGCATGATTAGCAAGTTAGCATGTGTTTCTAGCATGATTAGCAAGTCGCTAGCATGTTTCTAGCATGATTAGCAAAGTTGCTAGCATGTTTCTAAAGCATGATTAGCATGTTTCTAGCATGTTTCTAGCATGATTAGCAAAGTTGCTAGCATGTTTCTAACATGATTAGCAAAGTCGCTAAGCATGTTTCTAGCATGATTAGCAAAGTTGCTAGCATGTTTCTAGCATGATTAGCAAGTTGCTAGCATGTTTCTAACATGATTAGCAAAGTCGCTAGCATGTTTCTAGCATGATTAGCAAGTTGCTAGCATGTTTCTGATTAGATGATTAGCATGTGTTTCTAAAGATGATTAGCATGTTTCTAGCATGATTCTAGCATGATTAGCAAGGTTGCTAACGTGTTTATAGCATGATTAGCAAAGTCGCTAGCATGTTTCTAACATGATTATTAGTTGCTAAGTTGCTAGCATGTTTCTAGCATGATGAGCATGTTGCTAGCATGTTTCTAGCATGATTAGCAAAAGTCGCTAGCATGTTTCTAGCATGATTAGCAATGATTAGTTCGCTAGCATGTTTCTAATGATGATTCGCAAGCATGTTTCTAGCATGATTCTAAATGTTGATTAGCATGTTTCTAAAGTGATTAGCATGTTTCTAGCATGATTAGCAAAGTCGCTAGCATGTTTCTAGCATGATTAACAAGTTGCTAGCATGTTTCTAGCATGATTAGCATGTTTCTAGCATGATTAGCAAGTCACTAGCATGTTTCTAGCATGATTAGCAAAGTCGCTAGCATGTTTCTAACATGATTATGTTTCTAGTCGCTAGCATGTTTCTAGCATGATTAGCAAATTGCTAGCATGTTTCTAGCATGATTAGCATGTTTCTAGCATGATTAGCAAGTCGCTACCATGTTTCTAGCATGATTAGCAAATTCTAGCTAGCATGTTTCTAGCATGATTAGCATGTTTCTAGCATGATTAGCATGTTTCTAGCATGATTACAGTTTTTCTCAGTCGCTTTGGTGCATTTCTCACAACACTATTTACATTTGCACAACAGTTAATGCATTTCTCAAAATGATTAGTACAAACTGCAAAACCTAGCTGATAACCTGCAAAAGATGTCACTTGCTCAGAATGGATAGCTCATTCCTCAAAAGCAAGTATTCATGTCAATGAAATGTTTCTGTCATCAAGATGAAAAGTCCTGACACCATTGTTTTTCTACAAGATTAGTCAAATGGCTTTGTCATGTTTTCATTATGACAGTTTACTCTGTAAATTTTTTTCCAATGCAAAAAGTCAGATTTTGGTGACACTTCCTGAAATGTTTTCTAAGATGATTATACTATTTGCACAGCCATTTGAAAACTGACAGTAAAGTTAGAGTTAGACATTACTTTTTTAAAGATATTTAGTGATGATCTGAGTACAAGACACTGAATATGTATGTTTCACATTTTTACTGATTATGCTCTTTGCATGTTTCTAATTTGATTCAAAGCATTGTGCAAACGATAAATACACCCTGATTTACAACAAACATAAACTCCCTTTGGGTAGAGCTGTGCACAACTGTAAACAATGTTTCAGTACATATTGGAACTGAACCTACATGATACATAGGTCTGTAAATGTTTCATGCACATTTGCAGAAATTATTCAATTTAGAAGACATTTTTTTCTAAAAAAATTTAAAATTTTTTATAAAATTTGCTTGACATGATTTTGACAACTAGTTCAACATTTTTGTATGTAATGACTCAAGCAATGAAATGAGGACTATTAGTTTTATATGGAATGACTATTCAGCATTCACAAGTTTAGTTAATTTTGACTGACATGACATAAGCAAATGATAATGTTATAAAACAGCAGAGAGTTGTATGAAAGCAATTGATGCATGTCCAAAAGCATTTGCAATTTGTTGGAAGGAATGAGAAACTGATACTATGATGTGCACAAATGACTAAATGTTGTGGAGGTTAAAGTAAATGTTGTGCAAATGTAAATAGTGTTGTGAGAAATGCACCAAAGCGACTGAGAAAAACTGTAACAAAGTCGCTAGCATGTTTCTAGCATGATTAGCAAAGTCGCTAGCATGTTTCTAACATGATTAGCAAAAGTCGCTAGCATGTTTCTAGCATGATTAACAAAGTCGCTAGCATGTTTCTAGCATGATTAGCAAGTCGTTAGCATGTTTCTAGCATGAATAGCAAGTCGCTAGCATGTTTCTAGCATGATTAGCAAGTCGCTAGCATGTTTCTAGCATGATTAGCAAAGTCTAGCATGTTTCTAGCATGATTAGCATGTTTCTAACATGTTTTAGCATGATTAAAGTCGCTAGCATGTTTCTAGCATGATTAGCATGTTTCTAGCATGATTAGCAAGTCACTAGCATGTTTCTAGCATGATTAGCAAAGTCGCTAGCATGTTTCTAGCATGATTAGCAAGTTGCTAGCATGTTTCTAGCATGATTAGCAAAGTTGCTAGCATGTTTCTAACATGATTAGCAAAGTCGCTAGCATGTTTCTAGCATGATTAGCAAGTTGCTAGCATGTTTCTAGCATGATTAGCATGTTTTCTAGCATGATTGTTTCTAAGTCGATTAGCAAGCATGTTTCTAGCATGATTAGCAAAGTCGCTAGCATGTTTCTAACATGATTAGCAAATTGCTAGCATGTTTCTAGCATGATTAGCATGTTTCTAGCATGATTAACAAAGTCGCTAGCATGTTTCTAGCATGATTAGCAAAGTCGCTAGCATGTTTCTAACATGATTAGCAAATTGCTAGCATGTTTCTAGCATGATTAGCATGTTTCTAGCATGATTAACAAAGTCGCTAGCATGTTTCTAGCATGATTAGCAAGTTGCTAGCATGTTTCTAACATGATTAGCAAAGTTGATAGCATGATTCTGGTTGCTAGCCATAGATAGATAAATAGATAGATAGTAATGGTTAAATGATAGATAGATAGATAGATAGATAGATAGACAGATAGATAGATAGATAGATAGATAGATAGATAGATAGATAGATAGATAGATAGATAGATAGATAGATAGATAGATAGATAGATAGATAGATAGATAGATAGATAGATAGATAGATTAGTTATTAGTTAGAAAGAACATAGATAGCTTAAAGCTTAATTGAGTATCAATGGCTTCTAGCAGTTTACATTAAACATAGTTCAAACAGACATGGACTTTTGGTCAATGAAAGTCTATGGGATTTTTTATGATTTTTAATATTAATTTTTAAGAAAACCGTAACTCAAACCAGTCTGAAAAGATATAGCACACTAAGTCAGAACAGTATGAAGATCTGACCCGAGTTTGGAGTATGTAGCTTGAACGGTCTAGGAGGAGTTAGTGTCCAAAAAATTTGCGGTCAGAAAAATAAGAAGAAGAAGAAGAAGAAGAAGAAGAAGAAGAAGAAGTTTAAATAGGATTTCAGTAAGTTGGCTTTCCCAAGCCAACTTAATAATTCTGGTCCATTAATGACTATACTATATGGACCATAATAATTGGACAAATAGTATTTGGTACTAAATGATCTCCTTAATATATGAAAATAATATTACTGAACTAAAATATAGAACATTTATTTAACTGAAAAATAGTTAAACTGTATGGTCACATTATAAGTAAGCAATACCTGAGGGTTAAATACAATAAAACCATATTAACCCTTATTAAAATAAACCACGGTTTTATTATAGCAAAAGTGTAGTAACCATGTTTTTAGCGCATTGTTTACCATTTGTTTTACCATAGTTTTCTACAAATGCCATGGTTAAACTATGGTTAGTGTAGCAGGACCATGGTTAATTTGTGGTTACCATGGTTTAACTATAGTAACCATGGTTTTTTGGTTTTATTTGTAGTAAAACCATATTTAGTTTCCATAAAGGTTGCCTCTCCATCGCTCTCCAGAATAAAATTATACTGTAAATGTCATCGACGTAAAAATCAATGCATAATATGCTCTAAAGTTTACGAAAAATTGCTGTAAATAACTGTATAGTGAAGCTGTCATCTCTATCCTACTTAAACACATTCAAATATTTAACGTTACTGTCAACGCTGGTTTGTTTTGAGAGCTTTGTGAAACACATCAAAGTTGTTGCAGCTGTTTTTCAATGGCTCTGGCGTTAACAGAAGCCGTACATTTTGCGATTTACAGCACATTACGTGTGCATTTATTGTTTGAATTTATCGTTTGAATGTAAGTAAAACTTGCAATATTTGAAAGCTGAAACTTTGTTTAAAATTGCAAGCAGGGTTGGCAATTTGGTGTGAGGTTTACATGTGCAGAGTGAGAGTGTGAGACAGAGTCTGAAAGCGTGTCTCACGCCAAATGCATGAGAGTTGGCAGCCCTGCCACACGCTTACTTCCCCACTGAAGAATAAGGTGGATAAAAACAACCATAACTAAAATCCAAATCATGCCATATTGTCAGTATATCCCCACCAGAAAATCTGTTTTGTCTTGGTTTGTTGCAGAAGAACATATTAGAATTTGTTGTGCACTTGCCTCTGCTCTCTGCCACCTGAACCACCACTGCTGTCACCTGAACGAAACCTGGTGATTGCACAGAAGAATGAGAAGTTCATTCATATCTGATGGGGGTTGGTCAATACAATGCAATTATATTTTTATTTTTAAAAATGAAAGTTTACTAATTACCTGCGAGACATTCTTGACAGTCGACCCCACATTCTAAAAAACATTTTAAGAGATTGAGATTATCATCCTTATCATTCCAGTAAAACAATTACGCTGACTTTTTTACTTTCAGTTACATTAAAGGGCACCTGTTACCCAAAATTCACTTTCACGTGTTGTTTGAACATAAATGTGTGTTGGCGGAGTGTGTACACAACCCTATTATGATAAAAATCCACCTGCTCCTTTTGTTAAAAATCCATAAATCATAAGCAGCATCTTAGAACAAGTCGTTTGCAGAATCTGTAAAATGTGCCCCATCCATGACTGTTGAAGGACCTTACACATCTGCCATGTTTATGTTCACGCTAGAGCAAATGTCTTTTTATCAGAGCTACAGAAATCACTCAATCAAGAACTCATTTGCATTTAAAGACACATGCACGGAAACAGCATGTTCTGCTTCCACTCAAAAGGGCATTTTTAAAATATAATAAAAATAATCATTGAATATAATAAATAATCTGTGGGGTATTTTGAGTTGAAACTTCACATTCTGGGGACACCTGAGATTATATTACATCTTGTAAAAAGAGGCATAATAGGTGCCCTTTAGGTTATGCGCTTTTATTGTAACTTTTGGAGATATTCTAATTAGGAACTGTATTATTAGACAATGGAAACAGATCTATGTGCTTTTATCAGCAGGAAGCATCTTGAAACACGATGTACTTCCCCACTCCACCCCATACAAAATAACATACCACCATAGACAGTTTAATATCTCTGTCTTTATCTCTTTTCACACTGAAAAAAATATTTACTAATGTGTTTAATTCTATTACAATGTCCTATGTGATTTAAAGTCAGACTGAGGCACAATAATATTTCCCTGCTGGTAATACTCACCCATTATCATTTCTGGATTGGAGATCTGCAATGCGTTGCCTATGAAAGAATTGAGTCATTAAAAAAAAAAAAAAAAGTTACTGTAACACACAAGAATGTCATAATGCATTATCAAATCGTCAAGTATTTTAACAGAAATCATCAATTGTACATCATTTTTTATTCACATTGTGTAACATTTTTAAAAATGTATTTGTTTAAATATTAGTCACTGATATGTATGTTATTTATGTAAGTCAGTTCCAGACTAACTTGTATCTTTTGAGAACGAAGAAACACAGTAATCCAACCAAAAAAGCAGCTCCAAGACCAGAGACAGCTGGAATGATGATGTGGTTGAGAGTTGCTTGTTCTGGTAAAATAAATAAATAAATTAATTAATTAATTAATTAATCACTTAAAACAACTTTATATTAATATATACAGTATTTACACAGAACAGTTTTATTGTTATACCTTTCACAAAGATAGGGTGAGTCGCTGTCATTTCACCCTTGGCATTACCATGGTACGTTACTGTGCATGTGACAGAGCCGTGATTATCCTCTTTTGTTGGGGTGAAGGTCAGGACAGACTCTGCTTCCCAGTTTCCATGACCAATGTCCTTGTAGCTCATGATGGTTTTTCCAGGGTGGCTCCAGGTGAGAGTGGGCTGGTGGGATGGACAGGTGTGCCGGACAGAGCATTTGAAGACTGCAGGTTCACCCTCCTTCACAGACTGCTCAGCCTGCAGCTCTGGTTTTGATGCTTGTTCTGTAAATATATTTTAAATGATTGCCATTTAGGCTGTTATCCTATTTTGAACCCTATTTAGCTGTTGTAATCACACGTTGAGAACTCAAAATCACACTTACCGATCATCTTAATTGACACACAGTTATCCACAAAGGAGTACTTGTCTTTTTGAGATGTCTCTAATTCAACCCTAAAACAATACGGGCCGTTGTCATGGTTTCTGACTTCATCAATCTCCAAGGTGCAGTTGGAACCACCCAGTGAACCAAGCAGTTTTGTGCGACCCTTGAAATTGTCTAGAACCCTTGTTTGGTCTTTATGAAAAATGATATCCTCCCCTTTCTTCTGCATGTGCCACATAGCTCTAATACGATCAGAGGGCTGTTGCTGAGCCGGGTATGTGAATGTACAGGGCAACACGACACAAGACGAGACCAGAGCCTCCATTTCAGACGGTACTTGTACCTTCCAAACATCTGCAAACACGCCTGTGCAAATAACTGCAAAGAATGAGAATAAAATTTGTGAGAAATTCAGATTTTGAAGTTAAAGGACTAGTTCTGTTGATTTGCTCATCCTCAAGATGCAAGTTTCTTTCTTTATTCAGTACAACAGTTAAGTTTTTTGTTGTTGTTGTTGTTGAACCCAGTGGTCCTTGGTGATTCATAAACCACAAGTCCATGGCTACTATCACTTTGAGAGTCAAATAAAGCAGATATAAAAATACTAAATGAGGTCTTGAGAATTGAGGTCTTATAAAGCAAAATGATCAATTTGTGTAAAAAACAGAAAATTATTATTGTTTCATATGCACATAGTACATGAGTGTGAGCCCACTTGTTTGTTTGTTTGTTTTTTTTGTTTGTTTGTTTGTTTTTTTGTTTACACAAACTGATCATTTTACCTTGTAAGACCTCAATATATCACCAGAAGTTGTGGGGATTCATTTTGTGTTTTTGGATCGGAGTCTTTTTGACATTTTATGAATCACCAAGCAACATAAGTTACTGTAAGCTAAAAATCTTTACTGCTCTACTGGGGGGAAAAAAACATGTACATCCGGGACGGCATGAGAGAGTAAATTAAAATTTTCATTTTCAACTTAAAAATGTTTGAATAAAAATAATTATTTCTATTTTTATTCAAATAAAATTCTAAAATTATTAAAATATTTTAAAAATAATTTATTCATATAATGTATGAAAAGAAAGCTTTAAAATCATACTGTGAAGCCAGTAGAGAAGAACTCTTGCCTGTACATCCATGCTGGACTGGACTCTAAAAACCAAAGATGCAAAAACAATATTCATTTATTTTTTTGTCTAGGGCAGTGGATAAGATAGAGAAATTAAACAGATGCTATATATATATATATATATATATATTCTTTAATTTAACTTTTTTTTTTTTTTTATTATTATTAATTTCAACATTTCTCATTTGCATATCATTTAACTAAAACGAAAACAAAAATTCAATGATTACAACTTTTTATAAAACTAAAATATATAAAATACATAAATATATAAAAACAATAGTATCTCAATGATGCTAAAATAACACTGGTTCTCAAAAGATGAAAATTGAAAACTAGGACACAAGCAATAGTGGACAAATGGAAAAAAAAAAAGTGTGTGTTAAAGATAGATATGGGCCTCGCTTGGAAGATCAAGTGTGAGTTTTTTTTATTTAGGTTATTTTCAGTTCTCTAAAAACATGCATGCAAGTAAATAATACTATAAATAATACAAAGAAAACCAAGAGTGATACATATGCACCTAAAACGAATCACACTTTAGATAAAACATATCTGCAATAATGCAATAAGCAATCAAATATGATATAAATATAATGGAAATTAACTTTACCCAAATACTGTGATATTAGCAGATGATGCGTTTAAATATATGCAATAATTTCATTTTGAAATTTCTCATTCATCACATTTACACATTTAAAAAAATCTTATAGATAGAAATATTAACATATGCTTATAATCAGGAATATTTTCCATGTATTTTATCATGATGCTAATAATTATAAAAATATAAAAATGAGAGCCTACCTTAGCTTTTCAGTGTGTGACTGATGTGCCTTGACTGACTCAGTGACTGACTGAATTCTGATGCAAACCAGAAATATAAACTGCCTAAAAACAACAGGAAGTACACAGTACCCCACATAGTTCTGAAAAATCAGACCCTTTTTTCATTTCTCTTATTTGAAGATGCTGTGCTGAAGAGCATCAGAGCATAAGTTCTGACCTGAAAGTCAATCACTTAAAACTTTGAGTATGAAAACAACCAAAGAAACAACTTGATGAAGTACAAGAAGATTCACCCTGTTAGCTCTGTTGAGGATGCACACACATAGGCTTGCTATTAACTTAAATTAATATCAAATTAAGATCTTTAAAGGAACATGTATACCAAAAATGAAGGTTCTGTCATTATTTACTCACCCTTATGTCGTTCCAAACCTGTCCGACTCGTATATGTATCATTTGTCCACAGTCAATCAAATTAGGAGTCAGGACTCAGTCTCAGGACAAATTTTGAGAACAACTACTGAGAACATTGGTCGAATTGATTGCAGAAAACACAAATATACATACTGGCAAGACCTTGCAAAGCAGTAAGCAATGATTATAGGGGAAAGTGGGGCAAAACCTAACACTTTTTGATTTTCTCAGTTTATGTAAATCCATAGGGTTCAGAATATATATTTTTTCCACATTAATTTCACCCTTGTCTATTACAAATATGTGGTTTTGTTTCATAATTACAGTGGATGTGTTTTTCTTTATTTACCCCAAAAGAATGGAAGTGAAATGTGACAACATGCCCCATGGGTGGGGTACATTGTAACATCTGAGGGGCACATTGTAACATGACTACATGACAGCTTAAAGGGGGCATCATATGCAAAATTCACTTTTACATGTTTGAACATAAATATGTGTTGGCAGTGTGTGTACGCAACCACCCTATAATGATAAGCGTCCACCCACAAATCATAAGCAGTGTCTCAGATCAAGCCGTTGACAGACTCTTGGCAAATTGATGTCACACAGGCAAAGCCCTCCCATGACTGTTAATTGACACGGCCGTTTTAGCACAGACCCGCACTGTCTGGATGTAATAATGCACATAGCAGTCCTCATTTACTCCCGACATCAGAGACGCTGAAGACGTAGTGGATTACTTTTGTTTTTGAAAGGAATGTGCCTGTGGATCTACCTAAATCCGTCTAAGTTTGCGTGAATTATTTGTGATCCAGCTTCACCTACAAAAGAAGTGATTGTTTTTAGTAATCTTTGCAAACTTCCTAATAATGTGCTAGTTAGCAAGTTCCACACTGAATGCAGTAAAGTTTACAGCCTGCACACCCCACAGAAGGGAGGGGTGGGGTAAGCAGTAGCTCATTAGCATTTAAAGGAAAATGCACCAAAATGGCTTGTTGTGAACAGAGCTGTTTATGACAAGCTAAAAAGTGTGTTGTTTTACTCTACCATTGAGAAATTTTAACCAAAGTATGTTATAGACTTTTCATGAAGACCCTAAAAATCATACTAACTTGTGTATATATATATATATATATATATATATATTATTTTTATTTATGTATTTATTTTTTGACTAAGGTAAATTTAAAATCTACACTAGAAATAAATATTAACAGTAAATTAAGATTTTGTAGACTTTATTCTATAATTTCTTCCTTAGCAGTATATCACCTTGTGTACAATGCACTGCCTAAGCGAGAGGTCTTCATGTGTCATTTGTTAAAGTCGAAATCATTTAATCTACATCCTGTTCACAGGAAGACAGAGGTCAAGTTCATGCAGTAACACCACTAGTGGTGCATACTGAAAAAAATAAAAATAAAAATCACACCATTAGGGCAGCCCAAGGGCGTCGTTAAGGCTAGTCATTCGAGGCTTAAATGTTTTTGTATCGCTGTATGTAAAAGTTTAAATGAATTAATTCATTCACTTCAATCAAATCACGATATGAACTAGTATCTGTAAATATTGCACCAAAAAATACCATTTAAATATGAATCCTGCGAGTTATGTGTGTCTCTTTATGAATGAATTGTGCAGATGCAAGCTGCCTTTACTATACACAAGTGCGCGTGATGCTCTGGTGATTTTAGCGTCAGCCATAAAAAAATGCATGAACAACATCTCCAGAACTGCTCTGAGAGTACTTTGTGAGCAGTTCTCCATTTCATTTGAGTAAACCAGGGATATATACTCAGAAATGTAAAGGTATTCACGGAAACCCCTCAAACCCGGTTTAGCTTACTGTTGTTTCAGTAAAATGTATGTACCTACAGTGCTACTACTACTACTACTACTACTACTACTGTTGAAAAAAATAATAAAACTTTGTTACATTTTGTTTTGCTTATACATTTTTAATAGTACATCCCCTTTATTTGCTATATAAAAATAGTTATAAAAATATAACTTAATTTTCATGAATTAAAAGATAAATTAATATTTTATGCCTTTATTTCATAACCAGAAACCTTTAAATACACCACACAAAATTTGGTAAGGCTGCTGTAGAAATAAATAAAAGTTGTTTTATGAATTTAAATAAACAGACATGCTAAAAACAAATTTGGTAACAATAAAATTATTGTGACGTGGAGTGAGAGGCCAGAGGCGAGCTTTTATTAATAAGACGAGACAAAGACATGGTCGTACAGGCAGGGTCAGAACAGGAGCAGACAGGTATATCACAGGCAAGATGTAAAGAATAATCCAATAAAACGAACAGGGTCCAGAAGGCAGGCGGCAAACAGTCAAAACGGGAAAGCCAGACGAGGGAACTAGAAACTAGGAACTAGGAAAACGCTAACGACAATAAACACAACAATAATACTCCGTGGCTTGCATGGGGAAAGACCGGGGCTTTTATAGTAGTGATGGGTCGTTCTTGAACGATTCGTTCATTTTGAACGAATCCTCAATCTGACTCGGGACGAACGAGTCGTATCGGGGAGTGATTCGTTCAGTCGCGCATGCGCAAAATCCTATTAAGTTCTGTGCTGGAATTAGTTCACCTGTTTCGAGTCTTCTAAACGAGTCGTTCGTTCATCTTATGGGGCTGTCACGTGATGAACGAACGACTCGAACCCGAAGACTCGAGAGATGAACTAATCAATTCTCTTTCCGGCTCACACTGCATAGGTTTAGCTTATGGAGCTGTCACGTGATGAACGAACGACTCGAACCCGAGGACTCAAGAGATGAACTAATCAATTCTCTTTCCGGCTCACACTGCATAGGGTTAGCTTATGGGGCTGTCGCGTGATGAACGAACGACTCAAACCCGAAAACTTGTCAGATAAGTGGTGAGGTGAGCGATTCATAGACTAAAGACCCAGGTAAACAATGAATTCATCTTTTCTGTTTCTTGTAGCTTTATAGTTTTGTTTCGTTTGAAGTGTGATCAACGTTTGTGTAAGCAGTAGATGTGTTAGGGAGGTAAAACGTAACATTTTAATTATATTTTGTTAAAATGAACGAAATGACTCGAAAAAAGATTCGTTCATTTTGCTGAACGAGACTCAAATGTCCGAGTCGGTAAAATGATCCGAACTTCCCATCACTATTTTATAGTGACGGTTATTAGTCACATGTGTTGACGCACTCAGCGTGAAGGATACTGGGAGATGTAGTCCGGGGTGTAATCATAGATATATATAGAATGACTAGATGTGTTACGTCGAGGTCTAGAGCGTCCGCACAGGTCGGCCATCTTACCACAGGCTGGCTTTCTGGTGGGATCAGTCCGTCGAACCTGAGGTAAACGGAGGTAACCTGATGTAAGGTAAGTGACCTGCACAAACGTTAATACTCTTATCTCGCTGAAATGTTGATGGATTTACAAACTGTTTGTTTTCTTACAAACATTATTAACGTGGTTATAATTCTGGATGCTTGAACATGTTGAAATCGAAGCTTTTCTCCTTGAAAAAAAACTGACTTAATCGTGCAGTGTAGTTGTGTATCATGGCTAGCTAGGCTACTAGCTACCCAGTAATTTGGGGCGAGGCAGAATTACGCTTTATTTTCAATATAATACACACATTATAAACATGATTTAACTGAATTTACACATGATTTCCTGTCTGGTCGGTTTGTTAAAACATCTTACATTATGATTTCTAGAGGAAATTGCTGACAAGATGCCAGACTTTTGTGCCGCCTATGGCTGCTGTAACCGCCGTTGTCTCGAAACGAGAACCCGAGGGATCACCTTTCACCTGTAGGATATTACGAATTATTTTTAGGATAATCGTTAGTTACTTAGTAGAAGTATGTACATATTACATAATAGTATTGCTAGATTGTTGTTGACACAAGGTTTAGAATATTTTGTTTACATAATCACTGAATGTTTGAATATAGTTTTTAGTGTGTTTATCTTATTCTTGAAGTACATACATACATATATGCATACATACATACATACTTACTTACATACAGTTACCCCCAACATATGATAATCTAGGTGTTTACTTGTGTCCTTGGCCTTAAATGGAAAGATGGATTTAAAATGTTGACAATAATTTATATATGTCATTCTATACATATCTATGGGTGTAATGCGACAGTCAGTGTGTGATAAGGTGAGAGTGACCTCTGGTGGTAAGCGGACGGCGGAACATCGACCAGATTCGTGCTTAAACTGATTATAAGATTATAAGCTGGGAAAAAATAAATCATTTCATAGGGCCCTTAACATAACTTTTGATAAATTGACTTTAAATTGTATAAATGTCATTGTTATAGTCCAGAAATCTTAAAAAAAAAAAAAAAAAAAAAATGAAAACAGAAAAAAAGGAATTTAGAAAAAAAAAAGGGAAATTGAAAAAGAAAAAAAAAAGGTGTGTGTGTGTGTGTGTGGGGGGGTATAGATATTTGCATGCAAATATCTATATTTTAAATGCATTATTTTATTTGTGTAATATATTTTTGTAAGGTTATAATTTTGTGATAATACTTTGATATGTTTGGAGTGATTACTATTTACTATTTTTTCATAGTGTAACAATGTTGTTTTATGCCGCTGCTTTGGCAAAGTATTTGTCAAATGAACTAAAATCAAAAGCACAATATGACTTTGCTCACACGATAAATTCATGGTCCGATGACCAGAGTATCAGAAGTGAGTCAGGTCATCAACCTTTTTTTTTTGTTCAATTTGCACACTGAATATGGGTTAACTTATAGCTCTTATTTTTGAACGCTCAAAGTGAACCAGATTAATTAATTTAACTTTAAAATATATCAAATGACCTCCCTAGAAAGATCCAGGTTCACCCAAAATACAAAAAAAAAAAAAAAAAAAAAAATCTTACATAATTATGATGTGAGCTTCCATCTACCACTACTAGCCCCTGATGTTTAGCCACCAGCCCCAGATGTTTTTAAGTCCTAGAAATACCCCTGGGGCAGCCCCTAGGCATTTGAGTCTGGAGGACATGCCACTAATGTCAGTGTGAGCAGCTGGCATCTCTGCGGCAGTGTTAATTTTGACAGCAAATTTTGATTTAGTTTTGGTCATAGTAACTAAAATGCCATTTAGTTATATTTTAGTCATCTGAATTGTTTTAGTCTTAGTCTAGTTTTAATCAACTAAATCTACAGTAAATTTAGTCGGCTAAAATCTAATAGGTTTAGTTACAGTGTAATGCATTTATTAAGCGTTTCTCTAAAATGACCAAACTCATTTTATTAGGGCTACTAAAGGGATTAGGTCAAGAGCAGTGAGTGATTTTCTGTCTTGTTGTTTGATTAACATAAATGTCACAGACAATAGCAACTAAATTAGGCTGCTGTCCCTTTAAAATCCAATGCACAGACGCAATGTACTAATGCGCGTCCGATAATCTCCCAACTGTTTACATTCACATAAGACATAACCGGGTGTATTTACAGGTGCATCTAAAAAAAATTTAATATTATGAAAAAGTTACAAAAAATAACATTCAAGTTTTTTAAAGTATGTTCTTTTATGCACTCAATTGGTCAGAAGCACATATTAAAGCAAATGACTTGCTCCTATAGCACAAATTACAGCATCAGTGAAGTGTGGCATGGAAGTGATCAGCCTGTGGCACTGCTGAGGCACTACTGAACCTTCAACTTGTCTGTATATTGTTGGATTGACTGTTTCTCATCTTTCTCTTGAAAATATCCCATAAATTCTCAATGTGGTTCGGGTCAGGCATGTTGGCTGGCCAATAAAGCACAGTAATATCATGGTCAGCAAACCACTTGAAAGTGGTTTTGGCACTGTGGGCTGGTGCTAAAATCTTGCTGGAAAAGGAAATCACACTTGTGTTGACACACTTTGTGCTATGTATTTTTTTCAAGTCAGGTATGCATCTTACTCCTAGATTCATCTTGGAGATTTCTTTTATTGATTTGATCTCTTTGAATTGGCTGTATAATTGGCATAATACATATCTACCTGACTGCTAATAAATTGTTACATTTGATTCTATTTTTATTTACTCTGTAATTATTGACTCTAGTAGATTAGGATGTATCCTTGTTACCGCATTTCTTGCATCAGGTTAGTAACGGACTAAAATTCAGTTGAGATGGAGCATAGGGCACACCAACTGTATCTTTAGAGATTCGGCTAACACTTGGTATTAGTTCAAGTGTACTTAGACTGTAAGGGCTGAAAGGGAATTTCCGTTTATATCAACTGAAAGTTGTTCGACCAACCTAATTAGGGTAAGCCTAACCTGTAATATTATTCAGGTTTACTGTAATATTATTCTAGCTAAGTGTACATGGGAGACCATGGCATGACATAATATGAGATAATGTTGCTTTATTTAAGTGTGTACTGATCTATGGGGACTAAATAAAAGTACTTTTATGAGCAAGCATAGGGGCGGCCAACTAAAGTATTAGTCAATTACATCTGTCTATTATCCAAGACTGATGAGAATGACCATGAGTTACGCTAACGGCTAAAGCGATATCTTTGAGCGACATGAGCACCCAAATGAACAAGTACAATAATATTAAAGAGTAAACAGAATCATTAGATGTCTAGATAAATTACCCTATAAAGGATCTATAATGATTGGCATTCTAACCCAAATGTGAGGTCATAATAAAATGGAGTCAGATTTGAATTTACTGTAAATTTAATAACTTTGCACGCTGAAAAGACCGAACACGCAAGAAACCTTCATCCACCATTGGATACATCCACTGGGCCAAATGCGTGGACCTTGCACTATAAATGAACAATTTGTCCAGCTCAGTTATTTGACAGACTTAAGCGTCCTCTCTTATCACATTTTTGATGTAGCAAATAGGGAAAACAAGGACCAGTACAGAATACACTGCTCTTCAGTCCACGAGTCCACTCCAGTTTCCATTCAAGTCCCTAGAGCTCAGTCCTGTATTGGCACCAGTCTGTGAGCTCCTTACCTGTCTTGTCTTGTCCACCATGATCACTTGTGAACCTTTAGCCTGCAGACTCTGAAATCTCTGCTTGCCATGTTACGGCCACAGAGGCTGTTGTTAACCTCTCTGTGTTCTCTATTACATACTGCCTGATCCACCATAGTGGTTTACTGCTCTACCTGCTCCTCTGTGGTGGACATTTGCTCAGCCTGAGCCATCTTGGTGTTCCTCTACACCGGTAGTTCTCAATTCTAGTCCTCGGGGCCCACTGCTCTGCACATTTTGTATGTCTCTCTCATTTAACGCACCTGATTCAGATCATCAGCTTGTTAGGAGAAAGATCCATGAACTGAACTGAGTGTGTCAGATTCAGAAACATACAAAATGTGCAGAGCGGTGGGCACCCGAGGACTGGAGTTGAGAACCACTGCCCTACACCAGGTTCACCCTGGTGGTCTTTGGCTCTGCCCTGGGGGTCTTCGGTCCCTTCTGCTCTGCTTTGGTGATTTTCAACTCCATTGGCTCTGCCCTGGTGGTCTTCAGTTCTATCTACCCCTCGCTGGTTTCCTGCTGTGCCCTCGTCTCCAGTTCTTCCATTTCATGGTCCTTGCCTGTCACCCCGCCCCCTGGTTTGCCTTTGCTCCGCCTCACTCCTGGACTTCTCTGACAATGTTAGGATCGTCTGAAAGCTGGTTGTTAAAAGGGTGGCTATGTCATGATTACCTGCTGGAGTGCCTTTGATATCCACCAGATAGCAATCCATATCATTGACACTCTGACATGGACTTCATTCCCCACAATCCTTTGCACAGACTCCTCAACACTAATTGATTTCACCTGTATCTCATCAACCCTGCTCACCCTGTATTAGCCTGGTTCTTTCAGTCATTCATTGTTAAGTCTTGCATGTGTCACTGTTGCATTTCTAAGCCTTGTGGCCTGGTTCTCCTGTGTCTCTGTTTCTGATTCTTAATATTTGTGCCTTTTATGTTAGATTATTCTGTTTGCCCCAGCCCCAAACTCTGTCATTGCCTGCACTGTTTTTGTTTGACCTCTTGACTTTTTAAAAAAATATGCCATTAGGACCCTCAACCTTCATGTCCCTGTGCAGTTTTATGACAAATGATATATAGGTTAATAGTTGGTTTTGGTGGTTTTGCCCCCACTGACATTTACTCCTTAAATTAAGGATTAAATTGAGGAAATAACCTTTAAGCATTTGCTTGATGCACAGTAATATCATGATGCTGGATGCTGGATGGTTGCAGCTGCTAAATCATGCAGTTCTACACTGATCTGGGATTCTTGACACTTTTCTGTACTTCTACGAATCTGGATCAGATTGGAAAAGTTCATAAAGTTTGATTTTATAAAAATACTAGCCATGTGTACGCATAAATGTAGTTCATGTATATCTACTTCTTATTTGACTGAGCAGACATATTCTACTTTCTACATCTACATTTACCTAATGTAACCACTGGAAAAAAATAATAATTATTATGCTTTATGCATTATGCTTACGTGCAGCATTGTACTCTCATAAAGGTTCAGTTTTCTCAAATGAACCCCATTTCCAAATGCACTGATTTGCAGTATTTTTGCTTAGTTTTGCTATTTTATGCTGAGTTTCAAATTTTTGCATCAAAATCAAGAAACGTCTGGATCAACAGTATTATTTCCTTTTTTGATTTAAAGTTAAATTGCATACAATATATGTGAAGGTAAGTTTAATTGGATACTGAATTTTCTATATATTGAATTATTATTTGTGTGTGTGTGTGAGAGAGAAAGATCAATTTAACCCTTCAGGACACTTGTATGCTAATTAGGAAGCTTTGAAATAGGAAATAGGAAGTAAGCAAATTATGATATACATCACAATCAGCAATATATAAGGGGAAGGAAGCTTCTAAATATTCAGAGCACCAGTCTTCTTCTGATGAACTCAGGCACTGTTTGAAGACACAACAGTAAGTGACAATATGAGATTATAAAATAATACTTAATGTTTATTAGTAATTGCAGTAGCAACTGAAGTGCCGTAAATGATGAAAACATTTATTCCCAGGGACTGATCTTTGATGCAGAGATGGTTTTCTGGAGCTGTTTATTGCTGTTTATTTTCTTTCTCTGGCTCAGAGGTTAGTAAAATAAAATGAGAAATTTGTTATCGCGGTTTTGAGTCGCAAATAATCAACACTTAGTCCCGTTTAGGTGAATATTTTTTACAATAAAAGGCTTTAATTCTCAGTTAATTGTTAAAAATAAAGTGTTAAAAAAAAGTAAAATTAGTAATTTCTCACACAAAGGAATTACAGAGTACTCCAGTCATAAAACTATTAGGTGAATCAAGTGACTTGGAAAATAATTTATGAAAAAAAATAATAATTTATGAAAAAAATAATTTATAAAAAAAAAAATAATTAATGTTTCATTAAGGAAACACTGGACATTAGTAACATTAGATAAAGTATTTTAATTGGCCAACAAATTCTCAAATAATAATAATAATAATAATAATTTGAATTAATCCTTTTTCAGTGTCACCTGCTAATGCTGAGAACTGGAATGCTACAGTGCCCAAATCAGTGGTGGGTTTGTCGGGATCATGTGTGGAGATTCCCTGTACGTTCGTCTACCCGACAAAGGATCAAATATACACAGAATTTACAGGGATTTGGTTAAAAAAAAATGAAGAATCTACAGTATACAATCCAGACGCCTCAAAAATCATTGATTCATTCAAAGGTCGCACGAGTCTCATTGGTGATTTGCGCAAAAATGACTGTTCTTTGAAAATCAGCTCTTTGAGCAGCAGTGACGCTGGACAATTCGTGTTCCGGATTGAGATTGAACAACTGGACATGTACACATATAAAAAGGGAAACGAAATAGTTTCTCTAATAGTGCAAGGTGAGAGAATTTTTCAGGGGGGTTATAATCTGTGTGAGCAAAGTGAGTGTGCAAAGTCCTGGAAAAAGAAAAACCTCTTTAATACTGTGTCAACTATTTGTGTTTGTTCACTAGAAACAGCAGAGAATCCTACGGTCTTTGTGGAAGAGGAAGCGACATCAGGGAAACCGGTGACTGCTACCTGTAACGTGTCTCATTCCTGTCCGTCAGAACCGCCTCGTGTCACATGGAGCCACAACGGCACACGCTCGAGTCCGTCACAGACGCAAAATAGTACATCTTACAGCCTGACCTTCACTCCTTCTAGAGAAGACCACAATAAAATTCTCACCTGCTCTGCAGAGTTTAAAGGGAAGACAGTGACAGGCTACAAAACACTCAAAGTTAAATGTAAGTCCGCTATGTGAGTTTAAGACAAATGAGCAGATGCCACTTTATATATTTTGTTGTTAGCTGTTAATGATTTTAGGACTGTGATTTGCAACATTTTTAAATGCATATTAATTAACCACAATTCATACACTGCAAAAAAAGTGGTATTTTATTTTGTGTTTCTGTCTTGTTTTCTATAATGTCTAAAAATTCTTGAATCAGGATGCATTTACTGGACAAGTAAAATGACTAAAGATATTATGTCTTGCTTCTGAAAAAATGACCCAGATTGTGCAAGGAATATAATCTTGTTTAGCTTTTGATTTAAGATTATTTTTCTTACCCCATTGGCAGATATTTTTGCTTATTTTAAACAAAAACTAACAAAATTGGAATATTCCTTTCAGAAAACAAGACATAATATTTTAAAGGGGTCATCGGATGAAAAGTTCACTTTTTCATGTTGTTTGAACATTAATATGTGTTGGCAGTGTATGTACAAATCTACCCTATAATGATAAGAATCCATGCAGTGGTTATTAATTAATCTGTAAAAATAATATCCCCTTTTTCAAATCGAGCCATTCTCAGATGCCTGTTGGTGTGGTGTCACACCACCAGAGGCCGCTCACACGATAGTTAATTGACATGAGTGTCCTACCTCAGATCAGCTGTTACAGTCCAACCTCCATTGTTTGGATGCTGAAGCAGGGATGTAAGTTAGACAAGAATATCTCTGATTATATCTCTGATGTAATAAGTAAACAGGATCGTCACTCCACAGAGAGAAGAGAGGGGCGGGGCTAGCAGAGCTCATTAACATTTAAAGCAACCTTGACCAGAACAGGATGATTTTTGAAGAGCTGATTTTGACAAGGTAAAAAGGGTGTTGTTTCACACAACCATTGAGAATTTTTAACCAAAGTATTGTATAGACTTTTCATTAAGACCCTAAAGAATCATATCAACTTGTGGAAAATGGGCATCCGATGACCCCTTTAAGTCATTTTACTTGTCAGGTAAATGGATCCTGATACAAGAATTACTAGTTATACTAGAAAACAAGACAAAAATACTAAGGAGGAAAAAAATGTTTGCAGTGATATTGTGATTCCATGTGTTTCTGTTATTTTATTTATTTATTTAGGTGAAAATAGTATTTGAGGGGGAAGAAAATATTTTTATTCTTGATTTTAAGATTTTCTTAAAATATTACATTAATTGTAAATGAATGTTTGCCATAGAGTTAAACTGATCAGACCATTGCTGACATAAATAGCATTTCATCAACATTTTGTCTGAATCAGATCCTCCATATAATGTACACGTGGTCACTAAATCGTCAGTGAAGGAAAATGACTCTGTGGAACTGACCTGCTCCAGTGACAGCAATCCTCCTGCGAACAGCTACGAGTGGTTCACCTCAAATGGGACGATGTTAGCAAACAGCCCAACTTACAAACTAGAGAAAGTTTCTCGACATACTGAGGCCATTTCCTGTACAGCCATTAACACATTGGGAAAAAACAGTTCTGGTCGACAGAAAATTAACGTTCTGTGTAAGTACTGAGTATTTTGTTTGACTGACCCTTAATTGATTGGAGAACATATTTTAACATTAAAAAATTACACATATTGCATCAGCTAATTAGTTAAATCTAAGTGAACCTTTCAGAATCTGAAGCTTAACAATTATTACAACAAAACATATATTTCTGTTTGTCCATTCTTTTGCTTAAATTAAAAAAAAAAAAAGGCCCAGTAATATTTTTTTAAAATTCTGTGAAATAGTTTACCCACTGTATCAGAAGGATTAAAACCAACTTAAAACCATTGTCAGAATAACTTAAACATTTATGTCAATCAGATCCTCCATATAATGTAAACGTGGTCACTAAATCGTCAGTGAAGGAGAATGACTCTGTGGAACTGAGCTGCTCCAGCAACAGCAATCCTCCTGCAAACAGCTACAAGTGGTTCAGTCTAAATGGGACGATGTTAGCAAACAGCCCAACTTACAAACTAGAGAGAGTATCTCGACATACTGAGGCCATTTCCTGTACAGCCATTAACACAGAGGGACAAACCAGTTCTAGTCTACAAATACCGAATATATTGTGTAAGTATGAGTGAACAGTTTAAAATAGTCTTGTTAGTGAACGAAGATCATTGTTTAGGAGTTATGATAGTTAATACTCTGTCATAGTTAATAGTTAATAATCTATCTATCTAGATCCTCCTGAGATTAAAAGTGAATCTTCTTGCCAGTCTACGATATTGACGGTCTGTGTCTGTATTGTGGACTCCAACCCTCTCAGTGAAGTCAAGTGGTTTGGTCCAGATTCCTCAAAAACCTTCTCCAGCACCAGCATTAAACAAAACGAGTCTCTTACCATATTCACCCTACAGGGTTGGCTGGGTTTCCCAGAGACTGTCCAGTGCTTTGCCAATAACAGTCTGGGAAGCTCTTCCATAACTCTGGAAGCTCCTCAAAAAGGTGAGACTTCATATTCAGTCTTTTTTTTAAAAACACCCTATCATCGTTTTATTGCTAAATTAATTCATTTAAATTTTGCTTTTTCACAGGCATAATGACATACATTGCTGTTGCTTCAGCTGTTGTAGTTGTTTTAGTTGCCATTCTAGTGTATGTTGTGGGAAGACGATGGTAAGAATCTCTCTCTTGTAAGCTACACATTCAGTGTGTCTTGTTTTTCCATCTGTCTTGTTCCTCCTTTGTTTCCTCTTCTTTTCAGTAGGAAGAGAGCTACACAACGACTTGTAATAAAGAATGTACAGAATGAAATGAAGACGACCCCAAACAAGTTTGAATTAGAAAAGTATATCATTTATTATGCTTGCCATTACAAGAATTAATTACATTTTAACATACATATTAACATGTAAGAATTGTAAGGCTTTTTATCAAATAAATGCAGCTAACTATATGTGACCCTGGACCACAAAACCAGTCATAAGGGTCAATTTTTCATCATCTAAAAGCTGAATAAATAAGCTTTCCACTGATGCATAGTTTGTTAGGATAGCACAATATTTGGCCGTGATACAACTATTTGAATATATGGAATCAGAGGGTGCAAAAAAAAAAAAAAAAAATGAGAAAAAAAAAAGTTGTCAAAATTAAGTTCTTAATAATGAATATTACTAATCAAAAATTAGGTTTTCATATATTTACAGTAGGAATTTTACAAAATATCTTCATGGAACATGATCTCTACTTAATTTCCTAATGATTTTTGGCATAAAAGAAAAATAAATAATTTTGACCCATACAATGTATTTTTGGCTATTGCTACAAATATACCTGTGCTACTTAAGACTGGTTTTGTGGTCCAGGGGTCACATATAACAGAACTTTTACTAATGGTCTGTACTGTATCTATCATTATGAAAAGCAGGAAAGAAGACAAGAGCAGTGGTGGAGATAATTACACAAACCCAGACGGTCATTTTTATGACAACTGGATGGTGAGTACGACTTTCTCACTGTTCTTGGGTGTGTTGATTATCAGTGCAAGTGCGATAAGTTTGCGATTAATGTCTTGTTTGTGTTATAAAATTCACTTCAATTTCACACATCAGCTAGCTTTTAAAATTGAAGCGAAAGCACATTGAAAAGAAAAGCTAAACTGTGACTATAAAACAACACTTCATGTGCCTTAACATTTAGAGATTATTTACTGAAATGTATGCACTTTGAGATGTCTATAACATATTTTGCTTTTTTTTAATTAGCATGATACAAGACCAATCTTATCTGACAGCGCCTTGGAAGACAAAGCAGTCTACAGAAACGTGTAAAGATTAAAGCTGCAAGCAGCGTTAAAAGGGCCCTCACACCCGGGCTCACCAGCCGGTGGCTTTAGTCTAACAGTGAACAGTGGGCAATATGCATTTAAAGTTATAAATAATGAAGGAATATATCAAAGTCATTTATATGTGCCAAACTTCCTGCTACCAGGTGGTGAGTAGCAAGTAGACATTACAAACTGTAGCTTTAAAAAGAAATATTTTATTTGATTCACCATAAAATTTATTACACATAAACATTTAGGCTGCAATGGCCTAACGTGAACGATGGAACATAAAAGAAGATCATTTGAGAAACATCTCAGTATTTTTGTTCATATAATGAAAGTCAAGGTAACCAAAACAGCTTTGTTACCAACAGTCTTCAAAATACTTTCTTTTATGTTCCAGAAAGAAAGATTTGAAATGACATGAGGGGGAGTAAATGATGACAGAATTAAAATTTTGGGGGTAAACTATCCCTTTAATGATTTTGGCAAACGAATCTGGCATACAAAAAAGTTTGAGTTTGCCTAATATATGTGTGTGTACTGTGTGTAATTATTATGCATATATAAATACAAGCACATTAATGTGCTTAATTTAAGAAATATTTACAAGTATATGTATTATAATTTTTATAGAATTTATATGATCTATATATATATATATATATATATATATATACTGTGTGCAGAATTATTAGGCATGTTGATATTCTGGTCATATTTTTTTTCCAAACACATTTTACCAATTCCAAACCACATCAGTCTTAATAACTACTGTCAATTTTGTATTTAATCATTTATATGTGATATATAATTGTCCGTGAAGGCTGGAGGTGAAAAACTCCTTATATTTAGGTGTGCATAATTATTAGGCATGTTTTCCTTTACAGATAAAATGAGCCAAAAAAGATATTTAACCCAGACTGAAAAGTCCAAATTATTAAATGCCCATAAGAAGAATGCAATACTAATGCATTACAAGAATTTGCAAAGTTAAGGCTTGACCATTGGACAGCGAAATGCTTGTTGAGTCTGCATGGTCAGAAAAAACAGGTGGAGAAGAAAAGATGGATGTTAACTGCAAAAGAATTAGGAATTAAGGTGAAGAATTAGGTGTGACACCATCAGGAACCGTTTCCAGTTCTCCAGCGCCACCATTTTCCAGAACTGCAACCTACCTGGAGTCTTCAGAAGTGCAATGTGTCAGGTTCTCAGAGACTTTGCTTGGTAAAAAATCCTAAAAAATGCTCCTGACTTACAAGAATAACAAGCTGGCGTGTTGTTAAATACATGAAGACATTTTTTCTTTTCTTTTTTTATAGGCTTTATAGACAGTTGAGTTGAGAGTGACTCTTGACGGACAAGCATCACATCCTCTTGTACCTCTGATTCAAGAATTTATCTTCCAAAATCTGGCAGTAATTTTTGGGAGTTCATTTTAGTCCATCTCTGCAAGTCAGACTTTTCAGGATAGGAGACTAAACATGAACTCCCAAAACTTACTGCCAGATTTTGGAAGATAAATTCTTGAATTAGAGGTACAAGAGGATGTGATGCTTGTCCTTCAAGAGTCACTCTCAACTCATCTGTCTATAAAGCCTATAGAAAAAAAAAAAAAAACTGTCTTCATGTATTTCACAACACATCAGCTTGTTATTCTTATTAAGTCAGGGGCATTTTTTAGGATTTTTTACCAAGCAAAGTCTCTGAGAACCTGACACATTGCACTTCTGAAGACTCCAGGTAGGTTGCAGTTCTGGAAAATGGTGGCGCTGGAGAACTGGAAACGGTTCCTGATGGTGTCACACCTAATTCTTCACCTTAATTCCTAATTCTTTTGCAGTTAACATGCATCTTTTCTTCTCCACCTGTTTTTTCTGACCATGCAGACTCAACAAGCATTTCGCTGTCCAATGGTCAAGCCTTAACTTTGCAAATTCTTGTAATGCATTAGTATTGCATTCTTCTCATGGGCATTTAATAATTTGGACTTTTCAGTCTGGGTTAAATATCTTTTTTGGCTCATTTTATCTGTAAATGAAAACATGCCTAATAATTATGCACACCTAAATATAAGGAGTTTTTCACTTCCAGCCTTCACGGACAATTATATATCACATATAAATGATTAAATACAAAATTGACAGTAGTTATTAAGACTGATGTGGTTTGGAATTGGTAAAATGTGTTTGGAAAAAAAATATGACCAGAATATCAACATGCCTAATAATTCTGCACACAGTGTATATATATAGTACATAAATAACATATATCTCTTAAATATATACATCAATTTGTGCGTATTTATATATACATAATAATTACACAGTACACATGCATATATTAGGCAAACTCAAACTTTTATTTTGTATCTGATTAATTGTGATTAATCGTTTGCCAGCGCTAGTTTTTATTATTATTATTATATTTTCCTAATTAAATGATACTCTACATCAGAAACTAAATCTGCCAGCAGGTGGTAAATATTGGTAAATTGCGATTCACACGATTTAATCAAAACGTGGATTCATTCAGAAACTAAACACCGCTGTGTTGCTCTGAGATGTGCAACAATTTGGCTTCAATGGCTTCAAAAACATAATATAATGTTTAAAATATTATGAAACACTATATCAACTTCTTATTTACTAAACTGTTGTATAAAATCACATTTAAGCTTGTGATAGATCGGGACAAAATCAGCACTCACATCATATTGCTCTGGCTGCCCCTGTGATATCGTGTGATACGTGATTATATATATATATATATATATATATGAGACAAAACACATACAGGGGCATTGTTTTGCACCATTGTTTTAGGGCATAACTGCATTTATGGAGTTGTTATGGAGTTGAAACATAAGATGATGTACAGGAATAGGGGCGGGGCCAGCGTGTTAACTGCGTTAAAATATTTTAATCATGTTATTTTTTCATGACTAATTAATTAAGGTAATGCGTTAAACTGACAGCCCTAATTACAGAATTGTGTATGACTTTAAAAATATATGGCTGATCTACAACACCTTCTATTCCCATGGCCAAACATCGAACTTTGTCAGGCCACCACGGACATGCCCTTTCATGAAAACTCAAGATCTTCGCATTTTAACATTGCAAAGGCCTTTATTGTAGATTGACCAAATATTATGTTGATTAAATCATTATGTCATTACATCTCTATGGGAGTTTGTTACAGCGTAAAACATGCCACTTCTTGTTGCCAGCAGGTGGCGCTATGTCTATACCTGAATATGGTCATGGGCATGTGTTCAGATGAACAAGACTCTTATCAAACACATGAAGTTTGGTGCGGATTGGACATTGTATGCCTGAATTATAACAACTTCCTTTTTCATGGCAAAACATCAAAGTTTGTCAGGCCGCCACGGACATGCCCTTCAATGAAAACTCAAGATCTTTGCAATTTAATACTTTAATGTAGTGCTGATGTTAGGTTCAAGAACTGTGTAATTTACTGTGCAATATTTGTATTTGCTGTTGATCTAAAATCATATTACCTTGTTTTTCTGATCACAAATATAATACAAAAAAAAAAAATCATGTTTGCATGTGTCATTTTTTTCTAAATTGTGACAATCCTTCAAAATAATGATTCAGATGAGTCATTCCAAGTGTTTTAAAGGCATATAGTAAGGTTTGCTGAAAAACAAACTGAAACCTTTTTAGTTGTTGCACTTCTGTAGGCAAGTTATGAGAGTGTGCTGCAGTTTGTGCACACAGGTGAATCATTTTGAAACATAAAAGCGATTAAAATTATAACATGAGACACAAGGCCTATAAACCTCAAAAATATATGCATACTTTCTTCTCTGAGGTGAATAGCCTATGTGAAACAGTTGTCACATGAACGAATACAGCCTATTTTTTGGTGTTAATTAAAATGGTTTAATTTATAAACAATTTGCTAATCTAAGTATAAACACTTAATCATTTTGTTATTTATAATCACTTTGTTAATGCATTCTTAGAATCAAAACATTTCAGGGTGCTTCTGATATTACCGGTGCTCTAGTCACTATTTCTAGCCATATCTCGTCGTCCACTGCACTTTTGAGAGTGAAATCCCCAATGTCACTTCTGAAACTTTTCAGCATCCTCTTAATAACATGAAAAACAAAACTTTAACTCATATTCTGAATTAGAAAGTGTGCAAAGAGCTCTGCCTTTATACACTAAAAAGCTGTCACTCACTTCAGTTCGTTGTTGTCATTCACGAAGTTCCATTATAATCAATGAAGCTCTACACTGAATCAGATCACAATCAATCTATTATTTACACCATGTCTATGATTTTGTTACACTGAGGTTATTCGCAAACACTCAGAACGCACTGATCCAGGGTTGCCAGGGTGTCAAAACAAAACCTGCCCAATTGCTACTCAAAACTAGCCCAAAAATCGCAGTGCAAGGGGGGGTCCCTGTTAAAGATTGCATTTCACAGGGTAAAATATATTTTGCTGGGGTTCCCCTGGTAAAGTTAGCATTCCAGGGGATTAACATCACGTTACTGGGGTTGCTTCAACCCGTGAATATGGAAAAACAACCTGTGGCAACAGTGTTAAAGTAGCCCAGTTCCACAGGAATTATAGGCCTATCACCATCACAGAATTTGTAATGGTTTTCTTGGTTATAATGGGAATTGCACTGGTTTTATACGAAACTGTAATTGGTCTCTAATGGTAATTGGTCACCTTCTATTGGTGGCTTGTTAAAAGCACTAAATCCTAATGAAATATGTCCCAAAACACAGTACAGGAAACCATTTTTAATGGTTTTAATGGTCAGAAGTTTATGGTTTGTAATGCTATTTGTAGTGGAAACCATTAGAATTTCTGTTATGGTTTCGATTTATTTATTTATTTTTTTGCAGGGTTATTGCATATTTAAAGCAATAAAAAAAAATGTGCTGATGTGAAAATGTGCTAAAAATTTACTCTCTATCTGGTCAACCAAGATGAGTTTCTTTCTTCATCAGAACAAATCTGAATTTAACAATACATCAATTTAATAAATGTAATAAATTTAACAACACATCATGTGCTCACCATTGGTCTGCAGTGAATAGGTGCCGTCAGAAAGAGAGTTAAAACAACTGATAAAAACACCACGATAATCCACAAGTAAACCACAGGGCTGCAGTCCATCAATTAATACCTTTAACCAAATTAAATCACGTCAGAAAATATGACCTAAACAAATCTGGCGAGTGGCTGTAATAATCAGCTAGACCTGAGCCTCAGCAAGAGTTGAGGTTAGAAGGTGCCATGAAATTATCAAATAATAAAACCACAAATGCAATCACATCTGCCAGTCAATGTTTAAACAGAGCTTATTAAATCACTGTCAGTTCAAATAGCTGCTATCAATGATTGTGAGGATAATGTTTCATCACTGACCAATTGATGTAAAGGATCAGAGGATCTATTGTGCTCTGTAATCCTATTTTTCATTTAATTTCCACAATCCAGTCAAAGAACAGAAACTATCTAACACAAAGCTTTTCATATCACTCACTAAGAGCTGAAACAGGATGTTTAGTATACCGGGGTACTCAGCAATATAAAAATCCCAAACCAACTGCAAACCAAATGAGATATCCATTCAAATCAACTCAGGTAAAGTACCTGAATATCTTTCCTTGTGTACTTTTGCATGTAAAGAGTGTGGTGTACGTTCACGTTTTAGAACTACTGAGCAAGAATGAACTTTTATTGTGTCCTTTTTTTTCAGCATCACATTTCACAATACATCATGGGCAATGGAACATCTAGGCCTCTGATGACCCAGGACTCAAGAAAAAATATTAGGAGAAATAAAAAGCTCTCTAAGGATGACCCAGAGGATGAAGTTCATTTTACCGATGCCCTGCGGAAAGACAAACATTCAAAAGTGCTGTCCAGGAAAGACTACAGTGTGGCAAAACTAAATCTTGCAAGAGGCAATCGCATTCGTTACTGCCATTTATCATCAGGACTGGAGTCTAAGCAGGAACCATTTTCAGTGCAGAATTGGGAAATGTGCAACCCTGCCTTTGAAGAGGAGAAAAATCCACAAAGCTGATACACCTTGTTCGGTTTACAGTGAGTATACTGACCCCTAGTGGAATAAGTCAGGACCTCTTGAAAGACTGAGATGGGTGTGAGTTATAACAGTCTGTTTTAAAAATATTCAGACTGTTCCATTAAATCTTTAGATCATTTCTGTGTAGTTCCTGTTCGTCTCTTTAAAATGGACCTTCCCCTTATTCATTGTAAGTAGAATCCATGAAGTTTGATAAATTGTATTTCTAACCATGTCCAAATCAGCATTTCAAACATGCATTTGTTATTTCTGAATAATAACCTTGGGATAAACAATCCTCAGTACTATTGTGATTAAAAATTGATCTTAAATTCTCAAAGATCTGGTGTGAATTTGGTGCAGTTTTGCAAGTACTTTTTTGAATCACTTGTTTTAGTATTTTGTTCTCTAATATAAACAGAATTCAGCCGTTAAGTGTTACAAATACAATTTAGGGGTACTGTTTAATAAATATAATAAAAAAAGTTAAATGTTGTACGATTTTACAGCCCCCATTTCACCATTTCCTTTTTTTACAATACTTCAAACATGATGTAACAGGCAAGAGTAGAGATGACGACAAAGGTCAAAGTAGCTCCTCAGTTACAAGTGAACCATGCAAAGTTCGTTTTAACAGTCCAGAAGGCATCAACCCACACATGACACACAGAGAATATACATCCTATTCAAATGAAGACAGAGTTCAAGTCCACACAGTGGTCACAGTCACGCCACTTGTGGTGCATATTGACAAAAAAAATAAAATAAATAATAACACACATCGGCTTTGACTTCTGTGTTCTCTCAATACATAACCTCAGTTTTAGCCTCAGAATAGGCTATGTTTCAATGATTAGTGAGCACCACTATTGTTCAAATCCGTATAGTATAACATTTTAGTGTGGAATAAAAATAAAACAAGGAAATAGCATGCATTTACACACAAAAAGAAACAGTGATGAATCTTTTAGCAGAATTAAAATTTTTGGATGAATCTTTTTAATATCACTTCAGGGGGTTTTGTGTGGGAAAACACCTCCTCACAATTCACTGTCATGTTTTCTCTGTTATTTCTCTTTCATGTTTCATCCAGTAGATATAAAAGGTGCTTCTAGGGTGAGCTGGTATCGGGGGCTTGGCCCAGAAACCTCAATGTACGTGTCAGAATACCCAGGACACAATTTAAATAAAATACGTTTAAAGGTTACAAGTGCATGTAGGCCTATTCTTTAAAAATAGTCCAGTATAATTAAACACACAAGGCTCTATCCAACTTTTTCATTCCATAAGAGTATGTGTGGGCATTTGTAAATTTTATGGGTACTAGGGGTGTGCAAAGCAGCCGGTATTTGTATCTGTATTTGTATTTGTTGAGGAGGGAAAAGTATTTGTATTTGTATTTGTATTCGAGTAAAATTCAAAATAGGCGTAAAAATCCAGTTTTTTTGCGTTACACTTCTACACACTTTTTTTGGCTGGTGGAGGACCAAGAGATGGCTCAGCAGCTAAGGTTAACTGGGGAGTCGCTCTCTAAACGTGGGGTATTAAAATTGCTTTTGAATGCGCGCGCGTTTTACTTTCGGTTTCGTTTTAACGATGGCGCTAAACTCTCTGCGGTGCTGAGCGTCTATACAAGACATTAATTTAACAAAGCAATTTAAAAGTGGTGGGACACAAACGGGATCTTTAAAAAATGTGTCCCCGGTGGAAATTACGCCCCTGCGTGAGTGGAGTTATCATTTGATGTGAATGTATGCCGCGTTGTACAGTATATTGAGACGGAAGCGCCAGAATTGCGTCTGACAGAATGTGCGCTGTAGCACAAAATATAGTATATTTTTTCAAAAGCAGATTGTGGAGACATTTTAATTGTCCACAATCAAAAATCGTCATATCACACACCCCTAATTGCAATGTAGTTTGTGCAAATCTGGATCAGAGGTTGGTTAAGAGAGAAAAAAACGGCCGGTTCCGAGTTTGAGCGGAGCGCAGTGTCAGTGACAGGGAGTGATTGACGGCTAATATCTAAAATCTGCATTAAAGTTAAGAATGTACAGATCAAGTTTAATTAGTTATGTAATGTTGGAGAGTACGGCGAAACTTTCACTGTATCAGCTCACAGCAGTCTGGGCAGTAGTTTGGCTAGCGAAAGTTTTGTAAAGAAATAAAAACAAGTCGCACCACAACGATTTCTCGCACTCGCACAAATGCTTCCAAATATATTTTGAGGTCGCGCAGATTAAATTTTGGGAGCATATGCGACCAAAACGGTCGCAATTTCGAGCCCTGCCCCCAACCCCTCCGACTCCTGAATGTCACTCACTCACTCAATCATGCGGGCATGCACTGCGGTCTCATGAGGAAACGCAGCTTTTTGATATAAAGTTTTTCTTGTTCCCGAATACAAATATTTTTTTAAGTATTTGTTCGAAATAAGTATTTGTAAAAAAATACGCTATTTGTGCCTTTCCGAATACCGTATTCGGGTTCGGCTCCACCCCTAATGGGTACACACACACACACACACACACACACACATATATTTATATATGTGACCCTGGACCACAAAACCAGTCTTAAGTCGCTGGGGTTTATTTGTAGCAATAGCCAAAAATACATTGTATGGGTCAAAATTATTGATATTTCTTTTATGGCAAAAATCATTAGGAAATTAAGTAAAGATCATGTTCCACTAAGATATATTGTAAAATGCCTACTGTAAATGTATGAAAACTTAATTTTTGATTAGTAATATACATTGTTAAGAACATTATTTGAAGAACTGTAAAGGTGAATTTCTCAACATTTTGATTTTTTTTGCACGCTCAGTTTTCAGATTTTTAAATAGTTGTATCTTGGCCTAATATTGTCCTATTCTAACAAACTATACATCAATAAAAAGCTTATTTATTCATCTTATTTATCTCAATTTTGAAAAAATGACCCTTACGACTGGTTTTGTGATCCTGGGTCACACACACACACACACACACACACACACACACATATATATATATACACTACCGTTCAAAAGTTTGGGGTCAGTAAGACTTGTAATAGTCTTTAAAGAAGTCTCTTATGCTCATCAAGGCTGCATTTATTTGATTAAAAATATAGAAAAAAAAACAGTAATATTTCAAAATGTTTTTACAATATAAAATAATGTTTTTTATTTTAACAGACTTTAAAGTAGAATTTATTCCTGTGATGAAAAGCTGAATTTTTATCAGCTGTTACTCCAGTCTTAAGTGTCACATGATCCTTCAGAAATCATTCTAATGTGCGGATTTATTATTAGAATGATCAATGTTGGATAATATCAACAGTTGTGCTGCCAAATATTTTTTGGAACCTGTGATTTTTTTTTTTTCAGGATTCTTTCATGAATAACAGGTTTAAAAAGTACAGTGTTTATTCAAAATATAAATATTTTATAACAATGTAAATTATTTATTATTAACTTTTAATAAACTTTTAATTATTAACTTAATACATCCTTGGTGAATAAAAGTATTAATTTCTTAAAAAAAAAAAAAAAAAAACTGACCCCAAACTTTTGAACGGTAGTGTATATATACATTTATGTGTGTGTGTGTATATATATACACACACACACACACACACACACACACACACATATATATATATATATATATACACACACATATATATGCTGAAGAAATAGCAAGCCATCCCTCAACAGAATATCCAAAACCATTGATTAGTAGCAGACTTACATGTTAAACCTGAATTTTGAACAATACCCCTTCTTGTTTCAGAACAACTTTGATTAACTTTTTTGATCCACTTCAAATGATGACTACTGTATACACACACACACACACATATATATGTGTGTAGTACCGTGCAAAAGTTTTAGGCCACTAGTATTTTCACCAGCTAAAAATGGTTTAAAGTAAGTTATTTCTATCTTTTGCTGTAGTGTGTCAGTAAAAAATATCGGTTTACATTTCCAAACATTCTGTTTGCCATTAATTGTAATAATCTAGTGAGATTTTTGTTTGCACAAGGAGTCTGACAACAGCCAGTGCTCCACACAGACATCTGATCTCACCATCATCCAGTCTGTCTCTGGAATGACATGAAGAAACAGAAAAACTGAGACAGACTAAATCCAGAAGAACTGTGGCAACATCTCCAAGATGTTTCAAGTAACCTACCTGCAAAGCTACCTGAAAAACTATGCACAAGTGCACATAGGGCAAAAGCTGCTTTAAATGCAAAGGATGGCCACATAAAATGCTTATTTATTTTAGTTAATATAAGTTCATTGATAAAGAAAATCTATTTATGACATTGTTTGTGACAGCATCCTCATTTTATGTGCCTAACTGCCTAAAAATGTTAGCAGTACTGTAGCTTTGTAGGTATAGGTCTCTTAAAGCATCTTGGAGATGTTGCCACAGTTCTTCTGGATTTAGTCTGTCTCCGTTTTTTCTGTTTTTTAAGACAGACTGAATTGAGTGATGGAGAGATCAGATCTCTGTTTGCACAAGGAGTCTGATAACAGCCTGTGCTCCACACAAAAATCTCACTGGATTATTACAATTAATGGCAAAATGAATGTTTAGAAATGTAAACTGATATTTCCTACTGACACACTACAGAAAAAGACTGACTCTAACTGATTTTAGACCATTTTTTAGCTGATGAAAATACTAGTGGCCTAAGACTTTTGCACAGTACTATATATATATACATATATATATATATATATATATATATATATATATATATATATATATATATATATATATATGTATGTGTGTGTGTGTGTATATATATATATATATATATATATATATATATATGTGTGTGTGTGTATATTATATATATATATATATATATATATATATATATATATAATGTGTGTGTGTGTGTATTATATGTGTGTGTGTGTGTGTGTGTGTGTGTGTGTGTTGGATGTCTTTCAGAAGTCTTTGAAATAGGAAGTGACCAAATTAACTCAAGCATCACGCTCAGCCAGATACAGGGGAAGGAAGCTCTAAAATATTTAGCTCACTCGTCGTCTTCGATGAACTTCGGCATTCTTTGAGGACACAACAGTAAAGACAAGTAAGTTCCTATTTTACATTTTTAATCATATTGACTATTCAAATCCCTTATTAAATAACTAATGCACTGGAGATTTCTCACTGCATGTACTCCATTAACTGTGAAAAATGAAACTATGTTCTGTCAATTCTAAAACAATACTTTGTGGTTACCGGTAACTGAAGTGCCGTAAATGATGACATTTATTCCCAGGGGTCGAACTTTGATGCAGAGATGTTTTTCTGGAGCTATTTATTGTCACTCTTTCTCTGGCTCAGAGGTTAGTAAAATATAATTAGATAAAATGGTTATCATGTAACCTACGCTTTTTTGTAGGGAATTTTGCACACATACACACACAAAAAATAATGACTGCTGTTATGCTATGCAGTAATAAAAATAAAGTAAAATGGGTCATTCCCACAAAGGAATTACAGTGCATGTCCAGTCATATGGGATAGAAACTATTAGGTGTTACCATCTTGGAAAAGAATTTAGACTCACGCTAAAACAAAAGAAAAACAGTTAGAAAATGTTTCATTTTGATGTACTGTCACTGGTATAACTTTAAAATTGACATTTGCAACATTATATAATTGGTCACTAATTGGTCAAGAAAAAATATACAATAATTTTGATTCATTCTTCTTTCAGTGTCACCTGGTAGTGCTGATGATTGGAGAGCTAATGTGCCCGAATCAGTGGTGGGTTTGTCTGGATCATGTGTGGAGATTCCCTGTAAGTTCAGCTACCCAGCAAAGAAAACATACACAGAATTTACAGGGATTTGGTACAAGGGAAACGGTGAATCTACAGTATACCATACAGACACCTCAAAAATCACTGACACATTCAAAGGTCGCACTAGTCTCATTGGTGATTTGCGCAAAAATGACTGTTCTTTGAAAATCAGCTCTCTGAACCGCAATGACGCTGGACAATACATGTTCCGGATTGAGATTAAAGATTTGGACAAGTACACATATAAAAAGACAGAAGAAATCGTTTCTATAACAGTGAAAGGTAAGAACATCCTCTCTGGATTAAAATGACCAGAACACAACATAATGGTTAATGTTATCCAAATGTTATTAATATGATTTGTTGTGTAATACTTAAATTTGTGTGTCTTCACCAGAAACACCAGAGAATCCTTCCATCTCCGTGGAAGAGGAAGTGACATCAGTGAAACCGGTGACTGCTACCTGTATCGTGTCTCATTCCTGTCCGTCAGACCCACCTCGTGTCACCTGGAACCACGACGGCACACGCTCGAATCTGCCACAGCCGCAAAATCACGGTCAATGGAAGCAAACATCTTACACCCTGATCTTCACTCCTTCTAGAGAAGACCATAATAAAATTCTCAGCTGCTCTGCATTGTTTAAAGGGAAGACAGTGACAGGCTCCAAAACGCTCAAAGTTAAATGTAAGTCCACTTTGTGGGTTTAAGACAAATGATCAGATGCTAATTCATATCTTTTCTTGTTAGCTGTTAATGATTTTATTGACTGTTATTTGCAACCTTTTTGACTACCCTTATAGCACACATACGTCACAGAGATGTCTTTTTGACATCTGCATTGAGTGTTTGCTCATCTGCAATACGTTTATAGGACGTTTCCTATCAGATTTCAAATAGACATCTATTAGATGTAGGGGTGTGATGAGACACTTATTCCTCGAGACGAGACGAGACACAAGACTGGGTTCTCCAGAACGAGACGAGATTTTTAAACTTTTCTTATGAAATCCTCAATGATTAAATGTATAGGGAAAATAGTCTTTTATTCAACTGAAAAAGACAAAATGCAAAAAAATAAAAAAAATAAAAATAGGTGCATTTTGAATTTTATAAAATTAAACTTCCATTTCAATGAATTATATGCAGTAAAAAAAACATTTAAACTGAAGAGCTGGATAAATTGAGAATCCCAGTTGTTTTTAATAAATTGGAGACCATTATTCTCTCATGTTTTTGGAGAAAAAAAGATTAGAAAACTAAACAAAATAACATCATTTACTAGTGGTTCTGACAAACTGTTAATTGCTTAAGTCTTTTAAAAATGTATATTCATTTAAACAAAACAACAACAACAACAACAACATTCAATGGAGTCAGTGTCTCATTCGTTTGACTATGGAAATCTCCAGAATAAATGATTCAATGACATTCTTTTTTAAACGGGCAGTTGTCGCCACTTCCTGGCGGAAGAGGAGAAGCGTTACAATATACAAGTGTTAAAGATACTTTCGTTTTGATCACTGCTGTAGACAATACGTGTTTATACCCAAACCATAAACTTTTATCCCAGTACTTCTATTAGTTAAATGTCTGTAACACAGAAATACTGATCATAATGTGGTTGAAAAGACTGTTTGTGTTGCTCTTTCTGCGTTCACATTTACCCTGACCCTCTGATTCATTAACATGGGCAGCGACAAAACGTGCTTCTTAAGCTACACTGACACTGGCGATGTGAAACAGTCGAACAGACATAGCTAAATCGTTGTCATTCAGGAATAAGATCGCATGGGTGTTTGAATCGAGATCTCGATATTTTAAGGATTAATCGTGCAGCTCTAATGCAAACACTGCAAAATTGTTTTGCCAGGATATTGTCACAAGATCTCGCGCCACGACAGCAGTGCCACTAATTGTAAAACTTTTAGTTCAATTTCTTCATGAACAGCGCCGTTGTTCCCTCGCTTGCGAGAAATGACATGCAGTTTTTTAAGTTGTTAATCGTCAGAGCAGCGCCAACAACAATAGCGCGTATGTTAACGTGTGCAAACTATATGTGTATGCGTCTGTAAGGGAGGGAGAGTGGGAGAAACAGAGTAGGCTATGTGCTTTCCGCACACAATAATAGAATAATTTTGTGGCAAAAACATGGTAATAAACTGTCGTTTTTATCTTATTTGTTATTGTATTTATTTGTTTGGCCAGTGTCGTTGTGGGTTTTGGTTATTTTGCTGTGTTAGGCTGTAAGGACCTTTGAAATAACTGAAATCATGTGGCGAAGTGATATAGACATGTAATGCGGTCAAGAGCTGCCTGTAACTATGTTCGCCATGCGTGTCCCTGAAAAATAATGCACACGTTAGAAAGTCTGTCAGCCAATCAGATTAAATCATTCAACGCCCCCGTAGTATAAATTGTAATAATGATTATGAATATCGATATAAACAATAATATAACAATATAAAAGCATTTTTGTTTTGTATCTGCGTTTTGGTAATGTCACATTCTGGCTTTACAGTCAAACATGTCAGTCCATGACGTTAGTCTAGACTAGCGCAAGTTATGCAAAAACTCCCGTTATAATCACTGAACCTACAAAATTAATCTTTAATTTACATCGTATCTGCACTGTGTTGTTTATAAGGGAATTTGCAAGTGTGTGCATTCATCACAGCTCTGGCGTTTTCATCGCTGGCTAATCTAAGCGCCTCTGATTGGCCAATGCTAAAATGTTGTCTCTTTCAGATCCTCCATATAATGTAAAGGTGATCACTAAATCCCCAGTGAAAGAGAATGGTTCCGCTGAACTGATTTGCTCCAGTGACAGCAACCCTCCTGCCAATATCTATGAGTGGTTCAGGTCAAACGGGATAAAGTTAGGACAAACTGCAACTTACAAACTGGAGAAAGTGTCTCGGTATACTGAGGCTATTTCCTGTACAGCCATCAACACAGTGGGACAAAACAGTTCTGGTCGACAGAAAATTAATGTGCTGTGTAAGTACCAATTATTTTGTTTGACTGACCCTTAACTGATTAGGAAATATTTTCACATGGTAAAAAATTACATGCATCACATCAGCTGATTAGTTAAGTCTAAGATAACCTTATTTAGTCAGAATGCTGATTACCACAAATCATACATTTCCCTGGAGATGGAGATGAATGGATCCAATCCATAAACATTAAAATACTCTCAATTTTACTGGTCTGCACTCCTGCAGCACCTGATGTGTCACAGGATAAATTTGTAAAATAAGTTAGTCTAATATGTTTTATAATTTTAAGGTACGTAATATTATTAATATTATTCATTTACGAAGCAACAAAAGCAAACGGTTTACAGAGAAAGTTTTGGATATTTCCTATATGATTACATTATTCAACTTTTTCTACAAACTTGCTTTTAGTAAAAACATCTATTAAATGAACTGAATGTTTGTCATTTCATCAACATTTTGTCTCAATCAGATCCTCCATATAATGTAAACGTGGTCAGTAAATTGCCAGTGAAGGAAAATGACTCTGTGCAACTGAACTGCTCCAGTGACAGCAATCCTCCTGCAAACAGCTACGAGTGGTTCAGCTTAAATGGGACGATGTTAGCAAACAGCCCTTTTTATAAACTGGAGAAAGTATCTCGGCATACCGAGGTCATTTCCTGTACAGCCATTAACACATTGGGAAAAAACAGTTCTAGTCCATGGAAACTTAATGTACTGTGTAAGTATGTGTGAAAGGCATCGGTTTAACAGTTTAAACTGGTACTTTTAGCTTATGATTTATGATAGAAAATACTCTAATATCTATCTATCTAGATCCTCCCGAGATTAAAAGTAAGTCTTCTTGCCAGTCTACGATTTTGACGGTCTGTGTTTGTATTGTGGACTCCAACCCTGCAAGTGAAGTCAAGTGGTTTGGTCCAGATTCCTCGAAAACCTTCTCCAGCACCAGCATTAAACAAAATGAGTCTCTTACCATATTCACCCTACAGGGTTGGCTGGGTTTCCCAGAGACTGTCCAGTGCTTTGCCAATAACAGTCTGGGAAGCTCTTCTATAACTTTAAAAGCTCCTCAAAATGGTGAGACAATGTTCACTCTCACTCTTATTGTGTTATTGCAAAAATAAAAATGCATTTAAATATTTGTTTCTTTTCACAGGCATAATATACATTATGGTTACTTCAGCTGTTGTGGTTGTTTTAGTTGCCATTCTAGTGTATGTTGTAAGAAGACGCTGGTAAGGATCTCTCTCTTGTAAGCTACACATTACTCACTCATTCTGTGCGTTTTGTTTTTCCGTGCATCTTGTTCATCCTTTGTTTCCTGACAACTTTAAAATCCCTCTTCTTTTCAGTGCGAACAGAGCTGCACAACAACCTGTAATGAAGAATGTACAGAATGAAATGAAGACAAGTCCAAACAAGTCTGATTTAGAAAAGTATATATACAGTATAACTTTTAAAATAAATGTTTTCTGTATTCTATCTGAATACATTTTAAAATATAATTTATTCCTGTCATGCAAAGCTAAAATTTCAGTATCATTACTAAAGTCTTTAATGTCAGAGATCATTTTAACAGTTCTTATTATTTATTTTCTTAATATTTCTGTGTAAACTGTACAATACCATTCAAACTTTTTTTTTTGCATGCATGTTTGCATTACATTGTTTAAACAAGACTAAAGATATTCCAAATGATATAAAAATGCAAATGATGCTGAAAATTCATAACTTTTATTAATGATTTGTACTGTATCTATCATTTTATGAAAAGCAGTAAAGAAGATAAAGGCAGCGATGGGGATATTTACACAAACTGCCAGGAAGGTCATGTTTATGACAACTGGGGGGTAAGTACAACCTTGCATCAGTGGGAAAATTTTTTACACTTTCACAGCTATTAGAAATGCAGAAGTCTGTTAATGAGCAGCACATCTGTTTTTTAGACATTTGCTGACACGCTTTTGGAGTTGTTGATTTTCAGTGTGAGTTTAATGTGTTGTTTGTGTTATGTACGTTAAAAAAATGGCAGTGGTTATTTGCCCTAAGTCTAGCAATAGAGGCTATTTACACTAAGGTCATACATACTGGTGTAAATTATAGTTTTAATTCAATTTATTAAAAGGATGCTGCATTATTGGGACAATAAGCCCTCCCTTCACTTACCCTAACCTCAACCGGTACTTTATTTTCAACGTTTCGATTATTTCCTTCGTTTTTATTGAAAATAAATGCCTTTCTGATATGAGATCTGAAAAGGAAGAAAAAAGGTTTGCCAAAAGGCAGATTCAGACCCGGTCGATCGCATTGAAAAGAGTATAATGCACTTTATCCTCTGCGCCACCGGAGGAAATAGCCTCTGCCAACAAGGCAGGCTATTTGCACTTAGTGGAAATAGACACTACGAATTAGAATTACTTGATGGAACCTGGTTGCACTTATTTTACATACACTTACACTCTTGAAAATAAAGGTGTTTTAAAAGGTTCTTCACAGCAATGCCATAGAAGAACCATTTTTGTTTCCACAAAGAACCATTTAGTCAAAGGTTCTTTAATGAACCATCTCGGTCTTACCTTTTTTAGAATCTGAAGAACTTTCTTTTGTAACAAAGAACCTTTTGTGAAACAGAGATGTTCTTCAGCTGTTAAAGGTTCTTTATGGAACCATTTAGACAAAAAAGGTTCTTCTATGGCATTGTGAAGCACCTTTATTTTTAAGAGTGTACTTGTCATTACAGTGTACTTGTAAGTACTGTATGATATAGAGTAACTACATGGGTTAGTATTTAGTTATTATGGATTTATTGTACTGTAATTACTAAGTACTTGTAAAACAAGTATGTAAGTGCAGAACAGGACTGTGAAAAAAAAGTGCTACCTGGAACCTTCACACATCAGCTAGCTGTTAAAACTGATAAGAACGCCCTGAAGACTTATGCATGCAGATACTAACGTGCAAAACTATGCATGTGCCTTTACATTTAGAATTAAAAGAGAATATTTAATCAATAGAACTGACATTGTTTGAGATGTCTGTTCTGATAACATATTTTGCTTTTTTTATTAGCGTGATACGAGACCATTCTCATCTGACCATGCATTGGAAGATGAAGCAGTTTATGCTAACACGTGAAGAAAAGAACACGGGTCGTCCTACCAGAAATGACAGATCAAGGAGGCAAACAAATGTTTGTTGACTTCCGTAATTATATTATGCCCTGTAAATGTTTAGAGCCAAAAGGTCTTGCAACTGAGAAAAAAATGTACTGTATGTGAATCTAATACAATCAAAAGCTTTTGTTATATAAAGAATGCATCTTTAATAACAAAATGTTCATATGAATGATACGTATAGTGCAATTGCGTTTAAATGCCATTCCAAGTCATCAAATTGTATAAATAGTATATACAGTACTGTATTACAGAAATAAAATGTGTTGTAAATATAACTTTAATGCTTAAAATTCTCTTTGAAAGGTCTGTGGATTAAAATAGCACTGAAAAACTGGCGAACAAGTTAATATTGCATAAAATAAATAGTTTACCCAAAAATTTAAATTTGGTGAATATTTACTCATCTTCAAGCCATCCAAGATGTTGATGAGTTTGTTTTTTTTCACCAGAACAGATTTGGAGAAATGTAGCATTGTTTCACTTGCTCACCAATGGACCCTCTGCAGTGAATGGGTGCTGTCAGAATGAGAGTTTATACAGCTAATAAAAACACCAAAATAATCCATAAGTAATCCACGCATCTCCAGTCCATTAAATAACGTCTTGTGAAAAGAAAAGCTGTATGTTTGTAAGAATTTTTTTTTAATTATTATTATTATTTTGTGATTTTTAGGTAAACAAATTCTTTAGTGTATATTCTTGATATGTGGTATTGGTTAGCTTGGGGGTGGGGGAAAACAACACAATGTTAAACCAATACCCCATGGCATATAATCTGCAACACATTTCAAGTTAGTTAAAGATTGTGTTATGTTCAATTCTATGCAATCTTCTATGCAACAGTTCAGTGCAATCCAGTATTATAATGCCGTTTCAACAGTATACTGGGTGCTAGACTGCTCGTGAAGTGAGTTTAACAGCAGTTAGTACACATGGCAATATGTTCCTCAATTCTACAACAGCTGGCACAGACTTTTGAGATTGTCATGTAGTTCCCAATAAGTATTTCTATTTTCAGATAAATAAGTTTCATTTCCTATTCTTTTTATAGCAGAAACAGAAACTTTCCACCTGAACTAGTACAATAACACTGTGTAGTGGTCTTTAACTATCATTTTCGACTTGTAAAGCTCTAAATACTTACTAAAATATCTTATTTCTTAAAGGGGTCATCAGATGCTAAATTCACTTTTACATGTTGTTTTAACATTAATGTGTGTTGGCAGTGTATGTACAAATCTACCCTATAATGATAAAAATCCATGCAGTGGTTTTTAATTAATCTGTAAAAATAATATTTCCTTTTTCAAATTGAGCAATTCTCAGATGTTTGTAGTTGTGGCGTCACACCGATAGAGGCCACTCCCACAATACTTGATTGACATGAGTGTCTTACCTCAGATCAGCTGTAACAGTCCGCCCTCTTTGTTTCGATGCCGGAGCAGTGATGTAAGTTAGACAAGAATATCTCCGATTGAGCGATTGAGGTGTTGTGTTGCTGGATGTAATAATGAACGTAGTGGTCGTCATTTACTCCCGACATCTGAGCCGCTGAAGATGCAGTTAATTACGTTTGTTTGTGACGGGAATGCACCTCCCGATCTACATATATCTGTCTACGTTCGCGCGAATCGTTCGTGATTCAGCTTCACTTACAGCAGAAGTGAGTATAAGGTTTTTTTTTTTTTTGAATCTTTGCGATCGCCTTTCCTAATAATGTGCTAGTTAGCAAGTTTAGCGGGTAAACACAGCTAAATGCGGCTAAAGTAAACAGGCTCTCCACAGAGAGAAGAGAGGGGCGGGGCAAGCAGAGTTCATTTGCATTTAAAGCAGCCTCGACCAGAATGAGATGATTTTTGAAGAGCTGATTTTGGCAAGGTAAAAAGGACGTTGTTTTACACAACCATAGAGAATTTTTAACCAAAGTATATTATAGAGTTTTTATTAAGACCCTAAAGAATCATATCAACTTGTGGAAAATGGGCATCCGATGACCCCTTTAAAATATTTTCTGTGTATTTATTGTTTCCTCAACTCAAAGGGTTAAACGGTGCCTGTAAAGCAGATGTTTTCTCCAGAAATGAAAGCGAAAGCAAAAAAGTTCATTGTACATTGTCTCTATTCAGTTTCATTGTAGAATTCTGTGACTAAATCTGCACAATTTCAAATTGTGTAATATAAGCAGCACATAAAGGAATAAACACAAATGAGTCATAATTTCCTGACCACTCCTTGAACTTATTAAACCAAAAAAAAGTGAAATATCACCTATGGCACAAATCTAAGCAACTACACCACCGAATAAACTTCCGTAAGTCTGCACTGTTCGAACTATCAACACACTTATATTTTCAGAATGTACAGACTCAGAAAAAGTACAAAAATGTCACTGGGGAGGTCTCTTTTAAAAAGCTGCTAATATGTACTTTTAAAGTAGGCTAGTAATATGTACTACTTAAACAGGAGATTGCTGGCTCTAATACTGTGTATTGTGTGGTTTTTGGTCTCCATGGAAAAATGAAAACAGAAAATGGCCTTTAACTCTATGAGTGTTTGGATTGGTACGCAGTTCACAGTATGCAGTATGGGATTGGCCAATGAATGGTCGGATGCAAAACAGGAAACTGTTCCACCCAGTCAAAGGTCAGCCTTAGAGGAAAAGTGTTGAGTGTTACTGGAGTACGCACTCAAGTAGAAAAGTCAAAATAGTCTTTTAGAGCACACCATATATGCACAGAAATTAAATATTAAATACATATTCAATTATAAATGAACTGAATTTAAACAATAATAAACCCCAATAAACTCAAAATACATTTCAGTAAAAATGCAAAATCTTAGTATGTATTTGATCATAGTATTGCAAAATACTTTAAGGAAATAAAATCATCTTTTTTTTCACTTACTGTGGAAAGAAATCAAATTTAGATAACCATCATTATTTTCGAAAGATATCACAACCAGAAGAAGGTACTACAAAAGAACATTTTTTGTAACACTTAATGGATTGTGACAGATCCGCAATCGCAAAATCTCCCTAACATATAACTAACCTTGTGTCACATTTCCAATTCAAACTGAAAAACTAGTATGAAAATAAATTCATGGGTGCCATCTAGTGACCTATTGTACAAATCAAGTCCATGTAAGGAAGGCCTAACCATGTGTTGAATCATTTTTCAATCATTTAAATATTTAAAAGATTTAAATGTTTTAGGGGTATAAAAGCACGAAAGTGAGATTTTTTTTTTTTGTAATCATTTTATAATAAAAGCAATATTTTTCTAATAATGATTTTTTTTTCTAATAATGAAAGTCATTTTTATTTAAAAATACAAATATATGCACACAATCTCTTTTATTTGTATGCCTAAAATGCTGCAAAAAAAAAATCAAGCTATGTGCATCACTTAATATTATTGTTGGCTGTTTAACATTTCTGCCTTAAACAGGTGTCAAATATTAAATGTTAAACTACATCTCATCTCTCACACAATTAAAAACTGAAGCGTCAATGAAAAACTCAATGCCTGTGAAGGTTACACCCCTGCATTTAACTTTAATGCTTATTTGTTTCTATAATCATCTTTCAATCAATCAATCAAGTGGTTAAAAAATATAATTAAGTATTGAATTGTCAAGAATTGAGAATGCACCAATGCATTTCTTTAGTTTTTTCCTTCTCAGTTCATTACTATAACAATTGATACTCTGCAATCTGCAACTATTTACTAAAAGATGTTCTACATTTGATCCATACGGATTCAGCCTAGGAAGAAAGATTAAACAATAGACACGTCTGTATATTTCCACATTAGTAAACTTGACAACAGGGGCGGACTGGGACAAAAATTCAGCCCTGGCACTGTAGCCACACCAGCCCACATTACCACACCGACACAGCCCCACCCACGGACACGCACATTCACTATTTATATTGGTGTACAGATGGTGAAATAATATAAACAGTACCATATGTAATAGATATATAAACATTTAATGTATGTGACTGGAACAAAAACAACCCGTTTATAACAAATTTATACATACAGTAAAAACTAAGTAAAAAATAATCTGTGAATCTTGTAGAGTCCGTGTGCTGTCTGTTTATGCATTTTGTCTGCTATTACTTATGATAGGAGTAACCCGTGAATGTGTATCACACACACACACACACCTTTACACACAAATGGACATGCAGCACTAGCAACACTTCAGGCTGATTTATCGTTAATTATAGCCACAGTGTTAAAAAGGCTCACATGAGCTTTTATTTTGAAGTGTTTCTGGCAATCAGCCAGTGATCTCATACTCATGTTGATTGTACATGGAAGTGTTTTAGTATCTTTATTCGTATAAGTTTTTCTGATTCCTTAATTTGTTTATTCTAATTTGTTGTAGACCACACATACACACCAACCCACATGGATACCCCAAAGTGATTGTTAGCACTTGCATGCTCAGTACTAGTTGGAAACTTTGTGGAAAGAATAAAGAATCAAAAGAATTCTGGATTGATTGCATCTCATTGTCTCTGACTGGACATCTGTGGTGAACTAGTCCCCCACTGGCAACCCCTAACTGGTTTCTATATCAGTTTTCTATACACAGTATTAGGAAACTGTCAGCATTTGTGTTAGGGTGTGTCTCTCTCATTGCTGTCTTCCTACCTCCATGATACTTGACTCTGTGCAGCAGCTGAGCTATCTGCACTGGGTCCAGAAACATTCTAGTTTTGAATAGATGAACACACGATCCAGTCAAGGGAGAACATAAGCAAGCCAATGTCTCATTTTACATTGTCTAACTATTGCATAGATATATTACACTATTGCCTGTAATAGAAGTCTATGTTCCACACTACCTAAGGATTAATTACATACTGTGCATGTATTAAATGTTTTACTTTAAAGACTAGCTATGTATTCAGAGTTCACTACAAATGCATACAGTACTATGGCTATAGCTATAGGTTCTTTTGCATGTTAGACTATATTGCTAGTAGCATACAGCAGTCTGTATACCCTAAATCCCACTTTATCTGCTGATAATGACATTTTAAAATGTACGGGAGTTCTACGCTAAGCTTACAACTGTTAAACACAGTGTAGGTTACTGTCAAAAACTGTCAGAAGTAGCGTGAATGGCGTGAAAATTACTTTGTATATTTTAGTATAATGACTTAGAAGTATATTTTCTGTTTTCTTCTTACCTCCTCTACCGCGCTACTGTCCTCCGATGCAGCAGCCGAATTTAAACCTTTCGAGAATATTTCAGTTAATTTTATGCATTTGGCAGCGTCTGATTTTAGAGCCCTTTTTTTTTTTTTTTTTGCTTTCTCGGAGCTTTTCGGCACCGCCTTTTCTTTTTTTACGGTCCATCTCTGACAATTAGCTTGTGTTGCACTTACTGTTTGACATTCTTGCCAGATTTTGATTACGTCCGCGTAACCTCTGATTGGGTCGGATTGGGTCGGCCCATCTCGAAACCAGCCGGCCGTCGCCGATTGGGCCAAATGCTTAACATTTATTATTATTATTATTATTATTATTACTATTGTCATCATCATCATCATCATCATCATCATCATCATAATATTCACATCTTGCAAGAGATAAAAGCTGCCTGCATGTAAAAACAGTACATATTAAAAAAAAAAAAAAAAAAAAAAAACTGACCGGCCCACATTTAAAAAATGGTCCGGCCCTTCTGGCATTTGCCAGAATTGACTCTATGCACGATCACTTCCGCGTTTGGTCTCAGTCAGCTCAGTTACATCCGGTGCAGCACCGGAAGCCGTTTTCGCTATTGGTTATAACTGTGTGAAACTGGAGCAGGAGAAGATGACATACTTTACTCGCTGTTTACAAGAGCTTCCCTGCATAAATGTAAATGACGTTAATCGTATCGTGAGGCAATCAGCTCAACAGTGAGAAAGGGAAGGGCTTCAAATGATATATTTAGAGTTACATCAACAATTTTGAGGGCGAGTATTCTCATGCTATCTTCGTTTCTCACAGTTTATGTCTTTGCATGTATGTATGTATGTATTTATTTATATATCTATCTAGTTACATTTTATGTACATTGCATCTTATGTGATTTTTTTTTTATTAATATACATTATGGATTTTACTTTATGAACGTTACTAACTATAAATAATATCTCAGTTTTTAGTAAGACTCAGGTGACAGGAGCGATCTGCGTGAGGGCGACATGTTTCAGGTCGATGAGGAAGTCAGAGAAGCCGCATAGTTTGGGAGTAGGAGGACTTCAGTCAAGACAATCAAGACTTTAGCTAAGCAAAGTTAAGGTTTTAAATAGAGATGCACCGATCGACCTGTGTTGTGCCAGATGTTGCTTGTGCAGCCACATCAGAACTGTTTTGTGTCTCCGTGCAACACAGCGTTTCGTTACTGAATAAATCCACGCTTTTTAACGAATCAAATGAGTCAGTGATTCAGTAATCCATTCATAAAGGCAGTTGCTTGCCTCGTTTCTGAATGAATCAGCTGTTTGAACGAATCTGTTGAACTCACGTATTTAAACAGCCTTTTGCTGCCACCTACTGGTTTGGTTTCAATTTATTTTCATTTCAATGCCTACAGGTGTAGAAAACACACACACACCAAAATAATAATAATAATAATAATAATAATAATAATAATAATAATAATAATAAAAAACGAACACAAATAATCATTTAATATTGTATTTACACAACATCACCGTACATGAAAAGTTTAACACTGCATCAAAGTTATTTATATTTGCATTTCTGCATTATAAATGTTCAGTTATATTTATGTTTACATTACTGCATTGCATCTGTTCAAAGTTATATATAGTTACATGTTTACAGTATTGTATTGAAACTATTTATTATATTTAAAAGTTTACATTCCTGCAGTGCAGACAACATTGTATAAAATATACGTTTATATTATTTATTATGAAAATAAATCTAAAATCATCAATCTTCAACAAAAGTTTTCCTGTCTTTAATCCTTTGCCCAAGCTTTCACTAATGGGCCATTCTGGTAATTACTATAATGTCTAACTATATAATACTATATTGTAATACTTAAATTATAAATCGCTGTCAAATTAATCTTATGAAAGAGTTTTGCCGCTAGTATATTTCGCTATAGAATGCGCTATGCGGAAGTAAATGGGCTGGCCGAGATTCTACCGGAAATACGTCAGCAGCGTTCGTGCATAGAGTCTATTGCCAGATGGCCAATCCGCCCCTGCTTGACAATAGTTTTTTTTATGTAAAACTAAATCACCTTATTATCATATCATATTTGTATGACTTTCTTTCTTCTGTGAAATACAAAAAAGAAGATATTATTAGATATTTTTAAGCCAATGGCTGCATTCAGCAAGAAAAAAAAAAAAAAAAATCCATTGCATCCAAGTAAACTGGTAGAATGGGAAAGACATCATATGAAGAGTTTATTTGCAAAAAGAGATAACTTTTTTTGTTTTATCATGTTTTTATTGTTTTATTGTGTTAGTTGTATTTTTATTATTATTATTATTTTTACCTAATGAAAATAACCCAGCTGCAGTTTGATTGAGATTAATTGGAATGAACAATGAAAAACATGATTTTTGAAAATTATCTGTTTTTGCAAATGAACTCTTCATACATTTTCCCCCACAAATAAAGCACATTAAGTACCTGTACTGTAAAAGACAAACTGATAACAACAGCAGAATACAGTAGTGCTCTGGCTGTTGTTGAGGTACTGACTTAGAAAGAAAATGCAAAAAAAGAAAAAAAAGAAAAAGACATCAACATCAGACACACCTCATAAATTTGACCACAAATTAGCTGCTTTGTTTAATGCGACACAGGCATGCCACTGTCACATGTCACTGTCAGAGATTTCCTGTTACCACCTAACAACGTACTGCATAGAAGGTTCTATTATTATATATTTTTTTATATATATATTCATGCATAAACATGCAAAGGAGTTTTAAAGCATTTAGCTTGCCCAACACACAAACTTTGCATGAAAAACGGGTCTAAATAGAATAATAGTTCTATAAATGGATTCAAGTCTGTAACTTGCAGGTGAGACCTTCATCCTTGCTGCACAGGAAGTGAGAGCATAACTCGTGTGAAACCCCCCCTCGCTGTCTCACGCATAAATAGATTCAGGTTCTGATAGGAACAACAATACCACAGGAAGCCCTTGATTTCTGAGCAGCTCCAAGGTAAGTCACACAAGACCAAAACAAAACAATTTACCATTTATTTCAAAAGTTGTCAGTGATCGTACCCACCCAAAACGGCAATACAGGACTGGCGAGACTTATGTAACATTTTGCATCATGTGATGCTTTCATGTTTCAGTATTTCAGCATGTCTGCTGAAACTTTCTTCACACATGATCTGTCTAGTTGCTTGCATTGAATATAACATGTAAAAAGTAATAAATAAGGACAGACAAGTTTTTTTGGAAAAAGTGTGAATTAAGTGACGCCATACCTAATGTAAAAGATTGTTGTTTTTTGGTGTTTCAAATTTACAGACAGAGATATGCTATTCTATGATGTCGTATTTGCTGCTGTCTTCTTTGCTTTTTACTCCTCAGGTAAGGTAATATATACATGGGTCAAAATGCATACATTTTTTCCTTATATTCTTTTAGAATAGTCTTTGATGACATTTTATGGTGTTTTATTTGACTATTTTAATATGTACTGACTATTCTTATATGTATTATTTTGTGTGATTATTATATGGGCCAAATGTTTTTTTTTTTTTAAATTAAAATTTTATATCCACTTTTATTGACAAAAAAGTCCAATTATAAATTATATGCACTTAACTGTTTCTATATGTGCATTCAAAGTGAAAAATAATGTCATGTGTCAGCATTCATTCAGTGAACACTGATGTGTTAAATGGTCTCGTTCCAATGGTGACAAAGTGTGTAGTTTCATACTAATATGAGCTCACTTGCATTTGCTTGCCAAGATTAGATGACTTGAGAATAATTTTGTGTTCTTTGTCACAGGAAAGGCTCACACTCAAAGCTGGGTGAAGCAGTGGCCAGGTGAAGTGTACAGGACACCCAGAGAAAACATCACCATGCACTGCCAGACTCACGGCGACATTCAAAAAGTCAAGTGTTTAGTAAACTGGTACATCAAGAACAGACATGGAAAATATGTCAGCATCGACAAACTCCCTCAGTTTAGCGGGAGGCATTCTCAAGACAAAAAAGAAAGTCACTGGCCCCAAAGCTTTACCCTGACATCCCTAGAGCTCAGTGACACTGGCAGATTCTACTGTAATTACTTATGCAGAATTAATGGCATGCATGAGCAGTACTATGGGAATGGGACTCAACTTGTTGTACATTTTAGGACTGAGAATGTGACTCAAGGCAGCCCGCTCTGTACCTCCAATAAAACAGGTAAGGATAATGTTGCAATCACTTCATTCTGGCAGAACTGTGCAACTTGGTCCAAATGATATTTTTTTTAACATTTCTAGGTCTCTCTATCTGGTTCTTATTTTTCTTTGTCCTTTTTTTTTCAGATGAAGTGGAGGGTGAATCCAGAGTATATTTGTTTTTTCTATTTCTTGTTCTAATTGTTTTATTATCAAAACTTGTTGTATTTATATTTATGACATCAGTTGCACTTTTTTCTCGTCATTAAATCTGACTCTCCTGTTTACTCTATGCAAGGCCAGTTAATTTATATAACACATTTCATAAAACATAATGGTGATACTTGTTGCATGTAAATACTTTCTATTCATCAAAGAATCCTGCAAAAAAGGCATCACGGTTTCCACAAAAAATTAAGCAGAATATATTGAATATAAATTTAAATATTGATAATAATGTTCCTTGAACAGCAAATCAGTCTATTAGAATGATTTCCAAAAGATAATGTGGCACTAAAAAAAGTAGTGTCTGTTGAAAATTCAGCTTTGCATTACAGGAATAAAGTATATTGTAAGATTTATCAAATAGACAACAGTTATTTTACATTCTAATAATATTTCACAATATTATTATTTTTTTTTAAGATTTTTTTTTTTTTTTTTTTTTTTTTTTTTTTTTTTTTTTGCCTTTATGTGATAGGACAGATCAGATAGGACAGGAAGCGAAGTGGGAGTGAGAGAGAGGGGGGCGGGATTGGGAAAGGTCCTCGAGTTGGGTTTCGAACACAGGACACCCGAAACACAAAGGCGCGCGCTTCCCACAGGTCTATCAGCGACGACACAATATTACTATTTTTACTGTATTTTTTTATATATGATTTTTTTAAAAATGCAGCTTTGGCAAACATTAGAGAAAAAAAAAATCTTACAGACCCCAAACTTTTGAACCATAGTGTATAAAAGGACATTAACTGAATTCAAAAATCTAGTGCATTTAGAGGGGTAAAGTACAGCACAATGCTTGAGTGGAAAAATGCACAAGAAAATGAAGAACATAATACATCTTCAAATACTCAAATACCATACTCAAAATACCCCTCAAGTTTTCAGTTTGATAACAGTGGAAGATCTGAATCACTGTGTGCACATTACTGCTCCCACACCGCGCTGGGACCGGGTCTTTAGACGACCAGCAGTCGCTACATTCGTTTCACAAGAAATGTTTTTTTCCAACATAGAATGCATTTGTGTACCACCTTGTATGAGGTTTGATATTAATACTGAAACCTGTGGTCCTACATCATATGACATAATTGCTAAAACCAGTCAGTTGTGGTTTAGTCACCAAAAGATTTGTTAAACTGCATTTAGAAGCTATTAGCATTTTTGGAAAAAACATTTGCTGAGATACGCTAGGTGTTAACAGGGAGGTATATGGGAACATTAATATCCGTAGAAATGGGTGTAGAGAGATTCGTTTTTTTTATTTTTTATGTGTAATTATTTCAGCTGTTGTAGGATGATGAATACTACATAGTAAATTACATGATATTATATTATATTATATTATAGGGTAGAACGGGGCTAAAGGCACACCGGGGTAAAAGGCTCCTTTGATATTATTTTCCTCTAAACCACTAGATGGCAGAAAAACATGGTGTAGCACTTTCCAAAACATCCGCTTTTCAACATACACATGCAAAATTGTCTGATCCTTTACGCGATTACGAGCAGCACCACAAAGTCGATTCTGTGCTTACTTGATCTAATATTTGATGTTTTTGAAAATGTTGTAGATTTAAGTAGCAAACGAGAATTGCTAAAATTATTCAATGTATCTTAAGACAAGGGTCTCCTTAATGATTTTCAGTTTTGTTTAAGATAATTAAAACAGCAGTTTCAAAAGTGCCCCTGTTGTTAGGGCTAAAGGCACAATAATTAACATGATAATTAATAGAAGGCTGACTTTTGCATTTGTTGACATGACATTGTTAGATTTAGATGGTAAATATCATATATCATGTTGGTCTTAGAAATAATCACCATCATACTGAAAACATTCTATTAATCATATCATATAATAAAATATAATTTGTTGTTACTACTGTAAATCTATATTAATTATTATGGGATCTCCTTTAATGCTTTCAGAAGCTTTACATTTTAAAATGATTTTGTTTCTGTATTTTAAAATATGTTTTATATGAACATAGTTTAATGAACATACATTTATTGAACAATAAATAATTATTTTATTATCAAAATAAGCAGAAAATAGTATTTTTACCATGTGTGTAGGGTAAGATGCTCCCTTGCCATATCATACATTTATGAGATTTTTAAACAATATAAACAACTTGTATGATTTATTTTCACACTAAATCTGTTGCTCCATAAATGCTCAATACAAACGTATGTATTTTTCTGCAATCATACACTCTGGGCACAGTGAAAAGCACATTTTTTTCTTAGGGGGTGCCTTTAGCCCTGTTGAACCCTATTATTTAACTCATTTATTAACCTCATCCAACACAGTGTGGGTACAAAATGAAGTTTGTAGAAAGTTGCGATAAAAGTGTATTTAATTTAATGGATGTTTAAGGGAATAGTTCACCCAAAAATGAAAATTATTTTAAGATATACTCACCCTCTGGCCATACAAGGCATAAATGAGCTTGTTTCTTCATCACAACAGATTTGGAGAAACTAACCATTACATCTTACAATGTAAATGGATCATTTGAAGTGAATGGGTGCGGTCAGAATGAGTGTCCAAACAGCTGATAAAAACATCACAGTAATCCACAAGAATCCAGTCGCCTCGTTTGAATCAAGAGAGAAATATTCACAGACCAAGGACTGTTTACAAGTCACTCACTTATAAACAAACATGTCGGTGGATTTTGACGTGAGAGGACAACAGGGAGGAAGCGTCATTATGAACTCTTTTGACCAAAAGTGACAATGTATAGTTAAAACAGCTTAATGATGAATTTGTTTATCACAAACACGCAGTTTAAAACATTTCCAAAGAGAGAAAGGGCAAAAGCGACTTACCACAAGGGGGAGACAGTGATCTTTATGTCCACAGCGGTCTTGCGGTTTCAGCTCCAAAGGCTTGAGATAAGCCTTGAGAGAGAGAGAGAGAGAGAGAGAGAGAGAGAGAGAGAGAGAGAGAGAGAGAGAGAGAGAGAGAGAGGTTCAAGTCATATGACAGAGAGGAGGGGTGTGTTCACTATCAAAACACTTTCTCGAACGTTTAAAATGAGCTTTGTAAAACACCGCCGAAGACTTTTTACCTGCTAATTTTCTCGCCTCGTGATCTCACGACAACTTAAATGCCTGAGAGGAAGAGTCTTTAAAGGATTTAACACCATGATCGTATCTTGTGATAAATCACATGTGGAAGGGAAAGGTAAAAACCATCTGGACAGTAATGGACTCGTTGGGAAGTTTAACAGAATGAAGTGCACCGTGTCTCCGGGGAAAAACGGCATCTGTCGGTCTGTCGCACCTGTGATATTACCCGAGTCTGCCTGCGCCCGCATCTCGCTGCCAGGTGTGATGGACGCAGAAGGGCGAGTGGACGAATCCAGGCTCAGGATGCATATATTTAAAAACGGTGATATTTACAGTCCCATAACATAACCAGGATAAGCTATTAGAAATGAATCAGTATAAACTGTAGGTCTAATATAATGTGTAAATATAAAATATTTAAAGGACAAAAAGCACTTTTTAAGTAAAAAAAAAAAAAAAAAAAAAAAAAGTATAATTTATTGACTGGAATATGAATGGAAGTAATGATGGGGATGACATAGGCTTACCCTACCTGTCAAAAGTTTTTGAACAGTAAGATATTCAATGTTTTTATTTTTATTTTATTTATTATTTTTTTTTAAGTAATTCTCTTTGCTCACCATGCCTGCATTTATTTGATATAAAATACAGCAAAAACAGTAATATTGTGAAATGTTTTTACTATTTAAAATAACTGCTTTCTATTTGAATATATTTTCAAATGTAATTTATTTCTGTGATCAAAGCTACATTTTCAGCATCATTACTCCAGTCTTCGGTGTCATCTGATCCTTCAGAAATCATTCTAATATGCTAATTTGCTGTTTAAGAAACATTTTATTATTATTATTATTTGTTATTATTATTATTATCATTAGTATTATTATAATCAATATTTAAAACAGCTGAGTATAGTAAGCTTTTGTAACATTATACTGTATACCAAGCTTGGAGTAAGCAGGAATATAGAATATAGGAATATAGAAATTAATACTTTTATTTAGCAAGGATGCTTTAAATCGATCGAAATTGATAATAAAGACATTTATACTGTTACAAAAGATTTTTATTTCGGATAAACTCTGTTCTTCTGAACTTTTTGTTCATCAAATAAAGCTGAGAAAAAAAAAATCTACTATTATGATAATAATAAATGTGCTTTGAGCAGCAAATCAGAACATTAGAATGATTCTGAGGATCATGTGACTAAAGTAATGATGCTAAAAATTCAGCTTTGAAATCACAGGAATAAATTATATTTTAAAATGTATTCAAATAGAAAACAGTAATTTTAAATAGTAAAACTATTTTAGAATTTTACTGTTTTTGCTCTACTTTGAATCAAATAAATGCAGACGTGAGCAGAAGAGACTTCTTTAAAAATCTCAGTGTTCAAAAACTTTTGACTGGTAGTGTAATTTCCTACAATAATTTCAACACAAGATGTTACAGCTCATCCAGTAGTAGGCTAAGTTGTCACAACAGCATCTTTAAGACACAAAGTTACAGATACACACTGCAAAACAAAACCCACAATGTCTACTTTTGAATATATAGACTGGTTTTATATAATGATGTTGGCACAAAAATTGGCTTGTCAAAATGAATTGAATGATGTTTCCCGATCAAAATTTAAAAACAATTCTGTTACTGATTCAAATGATGAAACTTCATTAACATTTTCTTTTTCTTTTTTTTTTTTTTTTTTTTTTTTTTGGCGGCATATTTTAATAAATGGCTTAAAATGCATGCTTTAAATATGTAAAAATGCAGAAGAGCTTGTGCGGGTGTTAGGTTTAGGATTGTATAATATAATACAATAATTAGGTCAAAATAAAAACATGGAAATCAATGGAAATCCCTACTGTTCTAAACAAACAAATGTGTTTGTGTATTTGCTGGTGCTGTTATCTCTAGCGATCAATTTCAATAATGTTTACTGTATTCAAGAGGAAGTAATTAACATAAAATAGCTGGATGACTGTCTGGAATCTGGCTTTCTCAAAGGTCCTCTTCTTGTCAAGTGCTGGTCAAGTGATATGTTTTCCAAACAAACAGATGATGAATGGCCTCTTAGTAATAGTGAAATCTATAGAATCTGTGCCTTGTAGAACTACAATCGTAAGATTCATGCTAACAGGATTAGTCACACTTCAGATGTGACAACAGACAGCATGGTTGCTAGTTGAATACAGTGCTCTTTTGGAGTCTAACAACATGCAGGGAATCCACTCAGTGGGTCTCTAAAGTAACTTAGCATTCATGAGATCGACTCACATTTGAAGCTTAATATTCAAGAACACGACCTAATATTACAACACAAGTATGTGGCACAAGAGTGTGGTGCAAACATGACCACATCAGTAAAGTTTAAAAACATACCACATGATTTTTAGCACAGACCGTCAACAACAGTCCTTCAGTGCATCTTCTGCTGTGCATGTGAAGGCTTCTCATCCTCAAAACACATTCCTCCTAATCGATGACATGAAACTTTGTGCAAAGCAAAACAAATTACATAATCAGCTTTGTAGGAAGGGGATAAAGCTGATATAGAAGGGGATTACAGGTTGTTTTTGTTCTGTGTGGACCCTCAAAGTCTCTCTGCCCCGACTGTGCCAGCTCATTGTGAAATGCTGAGTTGCTAATGCTAATATGATGCGGACGCTGAGGTTTGACTTGTTCTCTCTGGTGTGACACATTCCTTTAAAGTGATGCAATTAAATGTTGGTATCTTAACAGTGATGACGCTCGGTTTGTTTAGTCAATACATTTGTTTAAACTGTTTATTTGTTTAATACTAATGTATTGGCTTTCCAATCAATTGTATTCAAGAACATTGACAATATCAACTGATATTCCTTAGTAAACAAGTTATCAATTACTTAACAAGTTTAAAAGGTTGTGCAACTGGGGGCATCACAGTGTTATTGTAGTAACATTAAGATACTATTTAGTTTTTAGAAGTATATTTTTTGTTTTTACATGTTCAATTCATTTTAATTAAGATTTAAGTATGGATTTGTCCATTATAGTGTGTATTTTTTATGTGTGTATGTCAATTATGTATCATTTTATTTCTTATTTTTTTTAGTTATTTTAGTATGTTGTTAAACTTATTAAAAAGAGAAATGTTGGCCTGCCAACTAGCTGGAATAGAAAGGTTTAAAATTTAATTGTATTTAATTTCAGTTTATTTTATTAGAGGTTAACATTTATTTTATTTCAAGTGACCAAATGTTATTGTTTTAGCATTTTTAGCTCTTTTTTTAATGCATTATTTATTTATTTATTTATTTTTCATTTTCTCTGAATTACAGCTCTCCAAAATAGTTTACTTGTCAATTAAAGGAACTGACACTGAACATTTTGACATTTACAGTATTATTAGAAACAGAAGTCATCATAGTTGAGCAAACTGTGATGGTGAACGAAAACTACAACAAAAATAATAGTGTTTGCATTAGCACCAATAGCAAACAAAATATACTTTTCCACAAAAGTGTTCTTCTGACTTTCCAAATGATTACATTAGAGTCAGAAGTGAGAAAGACAAAGTCACGTTCGTCACCCCTTAGCCATTGCATAGAAAACACTCACACAGCAGCATTAAGCAATTTTCTGTTAGTTAAGTTTGAAAAAAAAAATACAATATGAAAAAACTTAGATTTATGATGCTAATAACGGAAAACGCGTCATCACAGCCTGTGAAATGGGTCCATCGTGAAATAGCACATACCCCAAGCCATGTGTTCTTAGTGTATCATCCTCAGATGTGTGATTTCTGTCCTGTTTTTGTGATTCAGGTGGCGTGGACCCTAAAGAACGTGGTCTGGTATGGCGCTTTCTGTTTGGCATGTACCCCTGCAGCTCTACAGCTCTGGAGCGCCCCCTACTGCTGGAGCAGATGGCGGTGCGCTATCAAGTCATGAAGAGGAAATGGCAACAGCTGCTTCCTGGAGCCGTTTGTCTGCGCCTTAATGGCACTGATGGTAAATTATATGTCTGAGCAGAACAAACACTTATAATATGCGACAGTTAGCTCTTATCAGCTCTTACTTCCTGCAATAAAATATTCAGCCATGATATGGAAACCCTCTGGTGTATAAAACAACTCACAAGTTGCGGTGATGTTGAATCACCACTAATAATATTCTATTCTCTCTATTTCTGTTTTTTTGTTTGTTTGTTTTTTTTTGTACCTTAGCTGAACTGTCGAGAGCAGTGAAGTTTTTCGACCAAAGACAGGACAGAGAGCAGCATAAACAGCATTATGAGTCAGAAGAGGACAGAGAAATGATGTCCTTTTTGCAACTCCAGGCTCAGGTAAAATACCTGCTTAAAAGAATAATTCAGCCAAAAATGAAAATTGTCCTTATTCACTCCGCTTCATGTCGTTCCAAACCTATGGAAGCCCATTACCACCACTAAATACAAAATAAAAAATATATTGCAACTTTTTATCTGACAATTGACTTTTTTTCTCAAGAGTTGTGTGAACTTGCAATTGTGAGTTATAAAGTCAGAATTGTAAGATGTAAACTCGCAATTCTGAGAAATGAAGCCAAAATTCCAAGATATAAATTCACAATTGCAAGTTATAAAGTCAGAATTGCTTAATATAAACTTGCAGTTGAGTTATAGTCAGAAGTGCGAGATATAAACTTTCAATTCTGACTTTTTTTTTTAAAATTGTGTGATATAAACTCACAACTGCAAGAAATGAAGTCAGAATTGTGAGATAAAAACTTGCAATTCTGACATTTTTCTTGCAAATGCGAGTTTGTATCTCGTAATTCTCTTTTTTCTTACAATTCTGACTTTTTTTCTCAGCACTGAGATACAAACTCGCAATTGCGAGTTAGAAAGCCCAGTTTTGAGGGGAAAAAATAACTGATATGTTCTCAGAGTTGCAAGTTTATATCTCACAATTCTGACTTAACTCCCAAATGCATGTTAAAAATTCAGAATTATATTTGCAATTCTAACTTTATAACATGCAATTGGGGAAAAAAAAGTGACAATTATGAGATATATTCTCACAATTCTGAGAAAAAAAATCACGTAATTTTGACTTAATCACTTGCAGTTGTGAGCTTTAAAATTAGCATTTCTTTCTGGCTGCTTTGTATAGGTTGCTATGTAAGTGCTGGTACTTTTTATTCTTTATGTTTTTGTCTTAGGACAACTTTGATGAACTTTTTTGATCCACTCAAATGTTGACTACTGTGTGTGTGTGTGTGTATATATATATATATATATGTATATATGAAGAGTTCAGATTCAAAACCAGCTAAAAGCCATCTTGGTCAAAAATGAGATAATGATAGTGACACATATTATACGTCCATCAAATACTTTTTCTTCAAACTCGCTAAAACAGCAGCCTCAGCCCAATCAGAAGTACCGGTACTTACATAGAAACCTATACATCTGAGCCTGATAAAAAGGCATTTTTTAAAGAAAGGCGTCAGAAGGATTTAGCTGGTTTTGCATTGAACTCTTCATATATATATATATATATATAGTCAACATTTGAACTATAATATTTTTATAATGTTTTTTTTATTTATTTATTTTAATGATTTATTTGTGTGATGCAAAGCTCAGTTTTCATTAGTTGTGTTACACCAGTCTTAAGTGTCACATGATCCTTCAGAAATCATTCTAATGTGCTGATTTATTATTTATTAAACAGTTGTGCTGCCAAATATTTTTCTGAAACCCTTTTTTAGAATTCCTTGATGAATAACAAGTTAAAAAGAGCAGCCTTTATTCAAAATATAAATATTTTTTAACAATGTAAACCTATGCTATCGTTTTTTTATTAATTAAACACATCCTTGGTGAAGAAAAGAAAAGAAAGAATATAAATTTAATGAACAGTAGTGTTATATTGTTAGAAAACCTTTCTATTTTAAATAAATGCTGTTCTTCTTAACCATTTTTTGATCAAAGAATCCTGAAAAAAAGTATCCAGCACTGATAATAAATCAGCATATTAGAATGATTTTTGAAGAATCATGTGACACTGAAGAGTATAGTAATAATTCTGAATTTACCAAACAGTTTTGTTTTCCATTTACATAGTAAATGGATCCCCCACTTACATAGTATGCACAAAAATTCTGTAGAAGTCAATGAAAACTGAAACTGCCTGGCAGAATATCTTTATATTTTAATATATATAACTTAGAAATTAATTATAACTTGCATTATTGGGTGGACCTTCACTTTAATTTCCTCCTAAACAATATATCACATGTGAAACTGTACAGTTAGTACAGTCAGGTGGTTAGAGGAGCTAAAAAAATAAAAGAGCTTGGTGACATCAGCAGAAAAATAAAGGCATTTTAAAATTTGAAGTTATTGTATTTCATGCTGACTTTATTGTGCAGGTGCTATTTGAACGGGTAAACTTTGACTTGGAAGAGCTTCAGGAGGCTATACGCATCATTGACAAAGATGTTCCCCGAACCGATCGATATCTTCCATACTACCGGTGAGAACTTTTTTTATTAGTGTATTTTAATATGTTAAACAAAGAACATATCAGTCATGGAATATTGGAAAAGCAATTATGGTTACAATCCTTTTACAGCTTCTAAAAAGAATTTTTAAAGTTAAATATTGACAAATCCTTATAGTATGAGGCAAGAGGGTGAAGAAAATATAGTTATTAATGATAAACTTATTGTTTACATATTGTATTGACTTTTTATTGTGCTCATTATCGAAGACAGACATTCTCCCTTCAGTTCTCATTTACTCCTGTTTTATTTATTATGTCTACTCATTTCCTTACAGGAAAGGCTTCCTTGTTCCTTGTTGTTATTTCTGTGTTTAATTATTTACCTCTATGTCTACATAAAACATTTCTATCTTCATGTCCAGTCCATGATCTTGTACAGTGTTAATGTGTGTGGTGTGTTTGCAAGGGTTCGTCAGTATTCTTTATTTCTGCTGAAGAAAGCAGAAGTCAATCATTTCTTTCTCAAGTTTGTTTAAACAAACCACAAGGAGTTGCCTCATTTTTTGCATCACTAATGTGGGTTTCCAGCGAAAAGTAAACATGTCATTGCCACACCAATCTATCAAACAACCTTGGAGCTCAACGTAAATAACACTCACGAGTCTGTCTCATCATTTTACTGTGGTTAATCAGTAACTAGTTTTGAGTAGAGTCAACTCGGCTCACTTCGAAAAGCATGCTTCAGTATCCAAGTACATACAGAATTCACAATAAGAGCAGAAATGCTGGTTATAATTGCATATCTAATTGCAAATATAGGCATGCAATGATTACACATAAAGACATTTAAAAAGTGTAAATGATATTTTAGAAAGAATATGGGAATGTAATGCTTTTCATCAACACCAAACACAAACTTTATACATACCAGTCATCTTTTTTTCTGATAACAATATCCCTCATTTTAAATATTTTTGCAGATATAAAATGATAAATGACTGATTTAATTTAATGTGAGCGTTTTAACAGAGTAAACACAACTTTGATACAATCACACATTGCATGTCTGTATTATTGTACCACAGTTGTTTTTACCTTTTAAAATGTTCCAATTAAATTTAATGAAATTAGTACTTTGAAGAATAAAGAACTGCTTGGAGAAAGAGTTTCTAATCACTTGTGTTTCATCACAGGAATGAAGGTTTGGGTAACCTGCTTGTGTTGAGAGATATCCTAATCACATATGCTGCTTTTCACCCAGGTACGTGATTGTAAATACACTTTTGGGTCAGTCAGATACTTTTTAAAAGAAATCAATACTTATAATTTAGCAAAGGGACATTAAATTGTTTAAAATTGACAGTAAAGAAATGTAAATTTAAAAAATGTCTTTATAACAAGAAGAGTTTATAACAAACATATTAAACAGCACAACTGCTGTTAACAATGATGATAATAATAAGAAATGTTTCTAGAGCAGCAAATCACCATATTATAATGATTTCTGAAGGATCATGTGACACTGAAGACTGGAGTAATGATGCTAAAAGTTCAGCTTTGATCACAGGAATGAATTCCAATTTACCAAATATTGTAAAATAGAAAAGTTATTTTAAATTGTTCGAAATATTCGTGATTTTACTGTATTTTTAAGCAAATAAATGAAGCATTGGTAAGCATAGTAGATTTTATGAAGCCTTACCAACCCCAAACTTTGTAACTGCGGTGTTTGTGATCTTATTTTTGTTTGCTGATGTAGGGCGACATCTAGTGGTTAAACTGTGAAGCACTGTCTTTGCATATTCATTGTCTAACTTCATCATCCGTTTGCTTCTCTGGTCTCTGCAGAAGTAAGTTACGCTCAGGGTATGAATGATCTGTGCAGTCGCTTTTTGGAGGTGCTGGACTCAGAAGTGGACACTTACTGGAGCTTCTCCTGCTACATGGAGAAGTTTTCCAAAGACTTCCAGGCTGATGGACTGTATCGCAAAATGGGTGGGTTGTCTTTGTGTTACTAAACTGTTATGAACACTAATAATTATACAATTTCTCACTGAATCTATTGTTTTCTTTCTGAATGTGTTTTTTAGAGTTGGAAGCTGCTTTACTGAAAGAGCTGGATCCTCAACTACACTCTCATCTGGTCACAGAAAACATGGAAAAAATCACTTTTTGTCATAGGTGTGTTTCGATTTCTTTTTTCTTTTCTCTTCTCTTTTTGTCACTACATAAAACTTTTTCTTTGTCTTCTATTCAGGTGGCTTCTGTTAGGCTTCCAGCGGGAGTTTGAGCACAGCGATGCTCTACGTCTGTTTGAGATTCTCAGCTGTGATCACCTGGAGCTCATCTCAGAGCAGGTGGATCGGGCTCGATATCAGGAGAGACTGGCACGCAGATGCAGCCTGGGTAAGAGATCCTTCAGCTAGCTTTTTAAGAAACCTCAAAGGAGAAGTTCAAAAAAATTACAGATAATTTACTCACCCCATTTGTCATCCAAGATGTTTGTGTCTTTCTTTCTAAAGTCGTAAAAAAATTATGTTTCTTGAGGAAAACATTCCAGAATTTCTCTCCATATAGTGGACTTCAGTGGTGCCCCTAAATTTGAACTTCCAAAATGCAGCTTTAAATGGCTCCAAACGATCCCTTCCGAGGAAGAAGGGTCTAGCGAAACGATCAGTCATTTTCAAAACAAATTGAAAATTTATATACTTTTTAACCTCAAATGCTCATCTTGTCTTGTCTTTGCAATGCACATAGTTTGTGTAATCCGAGTCAATACAGTTAGGGTAGGTTGAAAAACTCCCGTCTCGTTTTCTTCTTCAACATCAAAATCGTCCTACATTGCTGTTTTACCTTTTTTTGTAAAGGGCGTTTGATCTTCTTTGCATGTTCACTTTGTAAACAATGGGTTGGTACTTCTGCAGCGATGTAGGATGATTTTGAAGTTGGGGAAGAAAACAAGATGGAAGTTTTTCGACATACCCTAACTATATTGACCGTATTGACCCGGGAAAAAAAAAAGAGTTCACGCAGATCTAGACAAGATGAGCGTTTGAGGTTAAAAAATATATAAACTGTCAGTTTGTTTTAAAAATTAGCATTTTGCTAGATAAGACCCTTCTTCCTTAAACATCATTTTGAAAGTTCAAACTTGGGGGCAAGTTTGAACTATATGGACATAATTCCTGATTTTTTTTTTTCCTCAAGAAACATTTTTTCTTATCACTTAGAGAAAAAAGACACAAACATCTTGGGTGACAATGGGGTGAGTAAATTATCTGTAAATTTTTGTTTTGGACGTGAACTTCTCCTTTAAAGGCATAGCTCACCCAAAAATGAAAATTCTCTTGTTAATTCCTTTCATGTTGTTCCAAACCCATAATACCTTTGATTACCAATTACCAAATTATGATATTTTTGATGAAATCCTAGAGCTTTCTGACCCTGCATAGACAGTAACGCAACTGACACGTTCAAGGCCCAGAAAGGCAGTAAGGACAAGCTACATATTCTCGTAGCGTCATAACATTACAGTTGAACCACTGATGTCACATGGACTATGTTAACAATGTTCTTACTACCTTTCCGGGCCTTGAATGTGTCAGTTGCATTGCTGTCTATGCAGGGTCAGAAAGCTCTCAGATTTCATCAAAAATATCTTAATTTGTGTTCTGAAGATGAATCATGGTCTTATGGGTTTGGCACGACATGAGGGTGAGTAATTAATGACAGAATTTTCATTTTTGGGTGAACTATCCCTTTAATCCTACATCTTAAACATTTATTTTTTAAATACTGTTTATCAAGCCTAAATGGTGAAAGATAAATATTAATTTATGACTGTGATCTCCAGAGGATGAACCTATGATGGAGGTCCAGACCATAAACCCAGACTTCACTTTTGAACTCTTCATGTGTGCTGCCATCTTGCTGGAGAACAGAGAAGCTTTGCTCAGCTGCAAAAATGAAGCTCAGCTCATACAGTTTACCAGCAGGTGTGTATGTGGTGTAGATTGGTTGATTGGTAGATTGGTATGATTCATTGTAATGTAGATTAAATTGATCTCTACAGGCGGGGTTATTATTGTTAATGAAAACTAAAATTCTAACAAAAAAATGTCATTACTAGAAATAAACGAACTGAAATAGAATAATAAAAATAATTGCTAGTTGCCGAGGCAATATTTATTATTTTTGTTTAGGTTTAGCTAAATTAAATACTAAAACTTAATTAAAAAGCTATTTAAGAGTGGCTTCTGGGAGCAAACAGTTCTTATATATACACAATACAAAAATGTGTTTGCACTGTCTTTAAAATGAATGCAAGTTTTTATCTAATTTTTTTTGTTTTGGTTTTTATCAAATGCAGTGACTTAAATGTCACTTTTAAGTTTAATATGTTTAGAAGCTACTATATAATACACTTTTCATTCATGGAGCACAAGAATCTAATCATGTTGTCCCTGATTAGTCTGCAGGGCAAACTGGATCTGAATAGCACCCTGAAAAAAACTGAGGAACATTTTTACAACTACTGCAAACGCTCAGCCTGGAACTATTTGAGTGGTCACTGTCGCATGCGCAAGAGCAAAGAGGACCACTTTTTATATCAACTCCGTAACCTTTTCTCATGAGACCGAAAGGCCTACATGGAATTTTCTAAAAAAACGGTTTTGTTGACAGAAACCCATGAAAAAATGTGACATTATGTTCCATTGGGACTTTCATTTTATTCTAAAGAATGATGCTGCTTTTAACCAGAGTTTTGTACAGGAACCAGATGGACTCCTTCAGTATGTAATCTTAATTTGTATGGCTTCTATTGTGTTGCCAGAATTTATGAAAGACGAACTCAAAACACTAATCAAATTAGATAATCAAATAAGAATTGTATATAACTTTTAACTTGACGCGTTTGGGAATTTATAGATATTTGATAGTACTGAAGACTTGATTAAAGAAATAGTTCACCCAAAGATGGAAATCTGCTAAAAAATGTACTCACCCTAAGAGCATGCAAGATGTAGATGAGATTGTTTCTTCATCAGAACTAGGGTTGCAAAGGGGTGGAACATTTCCGGTAAATTTCTGGAAGCCTTCCAAAAAAAAAGTTCCAAAAGAACGTTTCCACTATTTCCTGGAAATTTTCAAAATCTTTGCAACAGAACAGATTTGGAGAAATTTAATATTGCATTTGCTTACCAATGGATCCTCTGCGGTGAATGGGGCCGTCAGAATGGAAGTCCAAATGGCAGATGCTGAAGTGATGCTGAATTTCTTCAAATCTGTTCCCACTAAGAAACACGCCTTGGGATGGTCTGAGGATGAGTACATTTTCATCAAATTTCCATTTTTGGGTGAACTATTCCATTAAGCTTATTGACTGCAGAGATGCTCTTTTTAAGGTGAAGAATGTAATGTTAAAATTTGTTTCATTTTTGTGCAGGATTTTGTAGTGCGCTACGGCTTTGAAAACAGAAAGCCGAAATCTTTATTGCTGATCTAAGCGAGATCTGAGTTGTGAGTATTATTCAGTCTCAGAAACATCTGGTGCTTGCGTATTGGTCGCATTAGAGCACAATATAATAATAGAAACGCAGTCTCAGTTCTGAGAAGCTCTAGAAGACCCTCTGTGGTGTTGTCTTACCAATCGTAGAGTGCTCAAGTATGTTCTGATCAGAAATAGCACGTTGAACCAGGACACCTTTCACTTTGAGACCACACTGCATTGGTTTTATAATGTAAGAGGCACAATATGTAAGAGTATGGAATATTGCACATTTGGTGATTATTTATTAAAAGCTGACACACTATGACACAGTTAGTGAGGGAGTGCTGTTAAAGTTGTTTTCTAACAATACGATATGAGTGAGCAATACTTTTTGGGGTACGGATACTTAATGATGTCCACTGATGTTTGGATTGTATTTTGAAATTTTGCACAGCTTGTTTATGTTTTAATTAATGTAGCAATAATGAATAGACACTGCAATGTTAAACAGAATGAATGAATCAACTGTTTATTTTTAATGAGGTGAGTGTTCATGTCATTCATGAACTGTGTGTGTGGGAGAGAGTGAGTGAGTGATACTGAGAGTGAGTTTTATTTTAAGATTACTGTGTGACATTTGAGCTATTAGCTTCTAGTAGTCACTTCATAAAGAATAGACTAATGCATGCTGGCCTAGTCTACTGCTGTAGAGTCTACTGCTCTATTAAATATTCATGTGAAATAAAGTGCGGTGATTTGAATATGACTTTTTTTTTACTTGTCCCATTAAATCTAAGTTATGATACATGGCTCTTTTCCCGAATAGGGCACAAATCAAAATTCATTATATTAGCTATTATGACAAGTGTATAATCTTATTCCATTTTTTTTTTTTTTTTTTTTTTTTTTTTTTTGTACTGCATTCGCCAAGTTTAGGGTTGATCCTGTTACTCACATTATTGTAAGAAAAGTTATTCTCAAATAAATATATTTTTTTTTTTTAATTAATGTGATTATTATAAAACATTTAATTAATTTTAGGAATATATAAATTAATTTAGGCTATATTTGCAACCCTGTTACTGAATATTTGTAGTACATTTTGATGTGTGTTTTTTTTAAATCACATACCAGTTATTATAGGAAATTCTTAAAGAAGTATATATATTTTTTTATAATTAACAGGAAATACAAAATATTTATTAATTTAGTTATATAGATCAATTTAGGCTACATTTGCAACTCTGTTGCTCAGTAATTGTTTTGTTTTGTTTTTAATTATACGCAAAAGTTGTTTCAAAAAAATCTCTAAGAAATATGTTTCTTTTATTTTTTGTAAAATATGAAATAATTTAATAAAAGTTAAAGTTTAATAAAAAGTTATATCAATTAATTTAGAAAAAAACTTACAACACTGTTGCTCAATAATAATCACTGTTATAACGTTTTGTTTTATTTTTATTTTATTTATTTTTGCTGTTAAAATCATACACCAGTTATTGTGGAAAAATGTATTTTTCTTTAGTTAATAGGAAATTGAAAGTATGTATTTATTTAGTTATATAGATTAATTTAGGATACCTGTGCAGCCCTGTTGCTCAATAATTTGTTTTACATTTATTTTTTGTTGTTTCAAAAGTTGTTTTAAAAAAAATCTCAAATAAATATTTTTCTTTAATAGCAAATATAAAATTATTTGTTTATCTAGTTATATAAAATAATAGCTATATACATTAAATTAGTCTAAATTTACAACCCTGTTGCTCAATATCTATAATAAAGATTATTATTATTAGTTTATATTTTTTTTATTATTGGTACTATTATTATTTTTTTAAATCATACATCAGTTATTGTAGGAAATTGTCAAATAAACATTTTTTGCTTTAATAGGAAATACAAAATATTTATTCATTTATTATATAGATTAATTTAGGCTATTTGTGATCCTGTTTTCTTTTGTTAAAATCACACAAGTTATTTCAAGAACAAATTCTTTTTTTTAATGAATTTTTTAAATGTATTTACATCTTCCAAGAATGTACAAGAAAGAAAAAAACTGCAGACCTTATACAAAATCAACATCCTAAGGTTGATTACCAACATTTTCTAAAGACTCTCCATTTGGTCAATGTTTTTTACTATTTATGGAAACTGGCTAATTTAATATAAAGTGTTAGATGAGAGCACTGTTTTGGATTACCTATGAAATATCCCTGAAGAAAAAATGTCTTATTCATAAGTCTTTCAGTGCTTACCACTGTCTGGTGACCTTATCTCGTGAGAGCATGTGTTTATCTAGCATGCTACAGCACCACTGGGCATTTTAAGGCAAAAAGCACCACAAAAAGTTCTCGAAATACTTAAAACTGTAAAAGAAGGTGAGGACACTCCACTTATTGACTGTGTCATACTTAATATAGACGTGAATGAAAACAAGTGTCTTGTGTTACACTGCCCTGCTGTTAGCAGTTGGTTGTTACCTCACTGTGCCTGCTCTGAATGGCAGACGTTAGCTGGCGAGGCTGGAGCACATGAGATCTGCAGCCTGGAACTTTCTCTGCGCTGTGAGGTCAGGTGACTTCATGCTGGAATCTCTCTGGCCGCCGTGGCTATATACACACAGGAGTCCAGGGCTTCTGCCTCTGAGTCCGGCAGTGCAAAAGTGCAAAAGGCACCAGGACGAACTCTAGCAGGACTTTGGCCGAGGACAGACCCCGTGCTGAGGGAAAGGACACACGTAACACTCCATTACATCTCAAGTAACTTTTGCAGAAAGGTAAATGTTTTCTTTGAAGCTTGATTGCAATCAGCCTGCTTTGGTGTTCTGTTTTGTCTGCTTCTGTCTACTTTAGATTTATTTCTTTTTTTCATTTGCTCCGATGTGCAAACTATTAAAATGAAGAGAATTTGTGTGTTCTGGACCAAATCCCACAATAAACTTCCAATATGATAAGTGAGGCTCCAGCTGGAATTCCAAGTAGAAAAACAGTTTATTTTAATGAGTTCAGTTTATTCTTAGAAACTCATCCAAATAGACAAGGGAGACATCCAAAATGTTCTAGGGTAGCACCAGGAATCATTTGAAAATCTCTGTGCTAGAAGAAAAAACACATTTATGCATGGAGGACACAGTTTAAAGTTTGGACACACCTACTTGTTCTTTATTAATGCACTTTTCCTATATATATATACATTCTGAGTACTACAGACTAATTCTGGTCCCTCAAATCTCCAAACATGCAGACACAGCAAATCATGTGGATCCTGTAGGCCACATGACCCATTCAGCACTAGATTCTTTGTCTCTTAACTTCCCCAATGTGCTCTTGTCTACATGCTTTTCTGTAAAAAACAACCTGCTTCTTTGTCAGGCTTGTTTTTTTCTCCTCTGAGGCTTTTCCTAAAATCCTTAACTTGATTTGCTCTGCAAAGGAATGTTACCTTCTGTTCCCCTTCTATACTGACCTGTTTGGTTTTGCATTTTACAATGTTTGATAAAAAGATAAATAAGACAATGTTCTATTTTTATAATGAATTAGAAAATCTAATTATTAAGTAAAGCAGTGTGCAATGACACAGAGCTTCACAGTTGCTGTTACACACAGCCATGGCATGCAGCCAAGCAGGCAGTCTAGTGCTTTCTAAAGCAGCTGACAGCATGATGGCATGACTGCAGAACAAATGTGGATGTATCTGGAAACGTGCCACATTCAGTCTACTACACCTATTTTATTTAGAGACTAACCAGTTTGTTTGTTTTTTGTTTTTACTGATACCCTAGTGATTTTATTTATTTATTTATTTATTTATTTATTCAGGATAAATATGCATTTTTTTATTATTATTTAACAAAATAAAATCATTAAATTAAATTTTTTTTTTTTTTTTTTTAAATCATAGAATCTAATTATTGTTGTTACTTCATTAATGCAATGTACTGAGATAATTTACTGAGGTGTTTTTTTTTCACACTTTTACTTTTAACCTGGGGTAACTGTTCCACTTGTAATTTAAAAGCGGGGTTAGCACCACTTTAACCCCCTAGCTAAAAAAAATGCGCTGCAACAGTATCAAAGTAGACATGGTTTACTGACCGCGCGTTGTATAAACAGTCGTTTTAGTGTTTGGGGGGAAATATGTCAATTGGTGATAGAAAACACGCAAACTGAAATGAAGAAGAGATTGTTTTACTCTTACCTTTATAGCCCAATGAGTTCATTGATTCAGGAAACACTTGACAGTAGTACGGTCGGCAATAGGAGGAAGGGAAAAGAGCTGTTAGGTAAACAGGTCACAGTACAGTGTCAAATGTACAGTGTGAAATGTCAAATTATGAATACACAAGAGATTAACTGTTAAATTATGAGCAGTGTGAAATTTAAAACAACCTTAAATTTAAAACAACTTTTACTATAGTAAAAGTGTACTAACCATGTTTTTAGCATATTGATAACCACAGTTTTACTATCAATAGAATGGTTAAACTATAGTTAGTGTAGCAAAACATGGTTAATTTGTGGTTAACAGTTTTATGCTTTTACGTGATAAAACCATGGTTAATTTTTATAAGGGAAGATAACCTAAGATTCCTTTAAAGGGTTTAGTAGCTCTTTTCTTGCTTGAGAATGAATGTTTTGTAAAAAGTTGCGTAATTTTCCTGCTGAAAAAAAAAAAAAAAAACGCTAACATCAGCATAAACTGGTTGGCTGGTTTTGGCTGGTCAAGTTGGTTTTAGTTGGTTTTTCCAGCTAGTCTCCGAAACTGACCAGCTAAGGAAGTGGCCAAAACCCCTCTAAAACTGCTGACCAGCTAAGACCAAGCTGAATGACCAGCTTAGGCTGGTTTTAGCTGTGTTTTTTTTTTTTTTTTTCCTCAGCAGGGTTATGCAAACAATGCATTGAATAAGATAAAATACCATTGAATGTAGTCGTGTAATGCCATTGTTGGATGCTGTTTCTTTGCAGACTTAATACTGTAGGACTGTTTATAAAAAAGAAAACATGCACACATTAAAGGTGTGATTTGTAAGCTCACTTATACAAGAAAGTAAACATTCTTTCTGTATCATTCTTAATAAAAGAGCTAAAAATACTTTATTCTGATACTTAACTAAAATCCACATTGGTCATCTGGTCCAGGCAAGATGTCAAAAGGTCCAGCGGTGGGTATTGATTTGGGCACCACCTACTCCTGCGTGGGAATCTTCCAGCATGGAAAGGTGGAGATCATCGCCAATGACCAAGGGAACAGAACAACCCCCAGCTATGTCGCTTTCACAGACACCGAAAGACTGATTGGAGATGCAGCCAAGAACCAAGTAGCCATGAACCCCAATAACACAGTGTTTGGTAAGGCAGCTCATAGCTTACAAGAACATGATGCATTTTAGTTGAGAAAGAGATTGACACTTGCTTATGCTACTGTTCTCCATTAGATGGCAGTGCAAGTAATATAATTATAAAACTAAAAGTGAAGACATACTGTACACACTGTAAAGTCTTTGTTAGCAGCAAGTTTTTAAAGCAGTGTTCCTGTTTTGTTGCCATTTTGTCTTTTGCATCCATCTTACTGGTTTAACAGATGCCAAGCGCCTGATTGGTAGACGCTTTGATGACCCTGTGGTTCAGTCTGACATGAAGCACTGGCCATTTAAGGTAATCAATGATGGCAGTAAGCCCAAGGTGGAAGTGGAGTACAAAGGAGAGATAAAGACCTTCTACCCTGAAGAGGTGTCCTCTATGGTCCTTACTAAGATGAAGGAGATCTCTGAGGCTTACCTGGGCAAGGTGAATGAAACTATGCAAAAGCACTGTAAATTAGCACTTTTACATTTTCAGGCCCATTTGTTTCTTATATAATATGCATTCGAGCATACAGGAAATAGATGCCCAAGCTAAAGAGAGCATATCTTCCTTGAGATCACATCGTTATTAAAGTTGTGAGAAAATGTGTGATGAGTGAGTTGAGAATGAATGATTTGTGACCTCTGGCTGTGAGGATGTGATAGAAATTCTGAAAATGCAGAAAAATATTGTGTAATTCTGTTGATTAAGTAACGTCCTTTGTTTCGAAACAATATATATGTTTTAGATGGCCGTATTTGTTTGTACTACAACATTTGAAGCAGCCCCTTGAAAAATGCTAAGTGAGGAGAGTTGTGCATAATTTATAACGGATATAAAGCTGTTATCACGTACTGTAGTAACGCATGCCAAAACCAAAACAGAGAAACAGTCATAGTGTGGTGAACACTAACATTTGTCAGCAGCACAAGTTCAAAGTTCTGCAAACATAGCTTCAAACATTTTATCTTTTTAGTGACGTTTGCACAAGTTCGTGGTTGGGGAAAAAAATCACCACAGATTAATATCTGATTCTGCAGCACACGTTCCATGTTCAAAAATCTCCAATACAGTACAAGTTTGTTTTGTGCATGTTATGAGCTGAATTAAACCTCCACGTTGATGAGATGATAACACTGGTTACAGGAAGTAGGCCTATGATTGCAATCGTTAGTGTCAGCAAGATTTTTTTTTTTTTTAAATGTGTTGCATCCAAACTTGCATCTTTTACAAGAAATGTTACTAAAAGCATCCACTGATTCTTCATTAGCAAAATTATTTTTGAACACAGAACAGTAATGCAAAAACGTCTTCATTATTAATCACAAAAAATCACTTTATACATGCTAAACACAATCATGCTAATGAGGATTTAATCTTCTTGTTATTTCAGGCAGTTTCAAATGCAGTCGTTACAGTCCCTGCTTACTTTAATGACTCTCAGCGTCAAGCCACCAAGGATGCTGGAACCATTGCTGGCCTTAACGTCCTCCGCATTATCAACGAGCCGACAGCAGCTGCCATTGCATATGGATTGGACAAAAAGGTAAAGAGATACCCTGAACATGCTTAAAGGGTTAGTTCACCCTAAAATGAAAATTAGCCCATGATTTACTCACCATCAAAGCATCCTTGGTGACTTTCTTCTTTTAGACGAATCCATTCAGAGTTCTATAAAAAAATATCCTGGCTTTTCAATGCTTTAAAATAACAGTGGGGTGGGTGTTTTTCTTTAACAGTCCAAAAGAAGTCTAATAAAGTGCATCCATCCATAATAAAAAGTGCCTCACACAGCTCCAGGGGGTGAAAAAGGCCTCCTGTACTGAATCGATATGTCCTATGTCTTCCGGCAGGAACGGCTTTTGTGTATGACAGTTAGCACAAGCTAGAGAAAACAGTTTATAATGTTTTAAATATGGATATTTTTCTTACAAAAATGCATTGATTCACTACAGGAGCTTTTTATTCACCCCCGGAGCCATTTGAGACACTATTTATTATGGATGGATGTGCTTTATTGGACTTCTTTTTGACTGTTGAACAAAAACACCCTCCCACTGCTATTATAAAGCATGGAAGGCAGGACATTTTTTTTAAAGATCTATTTTTGGCATTTTTTTGCCTTTATTGTGATAGGACAGATTAGGAAAGGTCCTCGAGTCGGGATTCGAACACAGGACAGCCACACTATATGTCGTGCGCTGCCCACAAGGCTATTGGCGCCGACAAGCCAGGACATTTGTAATATAACTCTGTATTTGGCGGAAATAAGAAAGTCATACACACCTACAATGCCTTGAGAGTGAGTAAATCATGGGATAATTTTAATTTTTTGGTGAACTAACACTTTAACTGGCTTGTAATGATATTTGGAAATCCAGCACAGTAAGGTTTGAAGAGTTGCCTTATGATCACAATTCACTACAGGTTGGTGGTGAGCGCAATGTCCTCATCTTTGATTTGGGTGGTGGCACCTTTGATGTGTCCATTTTGACAATTGAGGACGGCATTTTTGAAGTCAAGTCCACTGCCGGTGACACCCATCTGGGTGGTGAAGACTTCGACAACAGAATGGTCAACCACTTCATTGCAGAGTTCAAGCGCAAGTTCAAGAAAGACATCACTGGCAATAAACGTGCAGTCCGTCGTCTGCGGACAGCATGTGAGCGTGCCAAGCGCACGCTTTCCTCCAGTACGCAGGCTAGCATTGAGATCGACTCTCTGTATGAAGGTGCCGACTTCTACACTTCCATCACCAGAGCACGTTTTGAGGAGCTCAATGCTGACCTTTTCCGTGGTACACTGGAGCCGGTGGAAAAGGCTCTGCGGGATGCCAAGATGGACAAGGCGCAGATCCATGACATTGTGCTGGTTGGTGGCTCCACTCGCATTCCCAAGATCCAAAAGCTTCTTCAGGACTTCTTTAATGGCAGGGATCTTAACAAAAGCATCAACCCTGATGAAGCAGTAGCTTATGGAGCAGGTGAGAGGTTGCATTTCTAATGCTCTCTAGATGGATTAGTAATTACTTCTGCTTTATGACATACTAATCTTTCCTCAAATTTCACCAGCTGTCCAGGCAGCCATCTTGGCAGGTGATAAATCGGAGAATGTCCAAGACCTTTTGCTGCTGGATGTCACTCCTCTCTCTCTGGGCATTGAGACAGCTGGTGGTGTCATGACTGTGTTAATTAAGAGGAACACCACCATTCCCACCAAGCAAACCCAGACTTTCACCACCTACTCGGACAATCAGCCCGGTGTACTGATCCAGGTAAATGAAATTTGTTGTTGTAGGCCCATACTTTCTTGGTCTTCTTCCCCTGCTTAAAGGCCAATCTTAGACCAGCATGAATTTCCATTTCCAAGCTGGTTTGATGGTGGACTAGCTGGTGGACCATCATAATCTTATTGTTCACCAGCAAAATATAATAGTGAATGAATTAAACTGATTGACCAAGGGAGGCTTGTTGAAGGTTTTGTAAGGAAAGCTTATTAAGCCTGGTAGGGGCACCAACAAACAAGCATCCTAAACACAACATATGCTGGTGACCAGCATTGAGTATTTAGGAAAGTCATATAAATGACTGAGATTCTGACATCAATTCATCCAGAATTCATTGAGGCATACGCAGATAACTAGAGACTTTTTTAAAGGATTTGTTCACTTTGAGAGTAAGAAATTCCTGGTAATTTACTCACCAATATGTCATCCAAGATGTTCATGTCTTTCTTTCTCCAAGAGAATAGAAATTAAGGTGTTTGAGAACAAAAAGAAAAAAAACATTCCAAATTTTTCTCAATATAGTGGACTTTAGTGGGGACCAACGGCTTGAAGGTCCAAATTGCAATTTCAGTGCAGCTTCAAAGGGATCTACACGATCCCAGCTGAGGAATAAGGGTCTTATCTAGCAAAACGATCGGTCATTCAGATCAGTAACAGAATTGGTGCAGAGCATTTGTGGTTAAAAAATATATAAATTTAATTATTTTATTAGAAAATGACCAATCGTTTTGCTAGATAAGACCAAATATTCTTTAGTTGCCCTTTGAAGCTGCATTGAAACTGCTATTTGGACCTTCAACACGCTGGTCCCCGTTGAAGTCCACTATATGGCGAAAAATCCTGGAATGCTTTCCTCAAAAACCTTCATTTCTTTTTTACTGAAAAAACAATCCTTTAATGATCCCATTTTTATTATCTTTAGGTATACGAGGGGGAGAGAGCCATGACAAAGGACAACAACCTTCTAGGCAAATTTGAGTTGATTGGCATTCCTCCCGCTCCTCGTGGTGTGCCACAAATTGAAGTTACCTTTGACATTGACGCCAATGGCATTCTCAATGTGTCCGCAGTGGACAAAAGCACTGGCAAAGAGAACAAGATCACTATCACCAATGACAAAGGTAAAATAACTTGCCCTGACCTTGAGCTTGACTGATTTTCGAGTTTTTTGTCACGACAAGTCTCTCGCTAATCTTTTCTTTCAGGTCGTTTGAGCAAAGAAGACATTGAACGTATGGTACAGGAAGCTGACCAATACCGAGCAGAAGATGAAGCCCAGAGGGAGAAGGTCACTGCCAAGAACTCTTTGGAGTCCCTGGCCTTTAACATGAAGAGCACTGTGGAGGATGACAAGCTGAAGGACAAGATCAGTGCAGAGGACAAAAAAACTATAATTGACAAATGCAATGAGGTCATAGCCTGGTTGGACAGGAACCAGGTAGGTAACAACCGAAAAACTGAATAACTTGCATGCCAATTTACAGGTTACACTTGTTTATGGAATTAAGGCTTTGCCTTTCAGTTATGATTATGTCATTGAAGGAACTTTATTCGATATCCTTACCTTAAAGAACAAACCAGTTTATGTAACCCACCCAGAGTGTTTTACCCAATAACAATGAGGTAATTTAACCAGTGTTTTCCAACCCTGTTCCTGGAGGCACGCTATCAGTACACAGTTGGCATCTGACGCATCTATTTCTGGTCTTGGAGTAACTACTAATGAGTTGAATCAGATGTGTTTAATTAAGAAAAGTTCAGAAATATGTACTGGTAATGTGCCTCCAGGAAAAGGATTGGAAAACACTGTATTGAGCAATGAGCCACGTCACAGAACAAAGAGCATCTTTTAAATCACTTATGTCTTGACACAGACCGCAGAAAAGGAAGAGTACGAGCACCAACAGAAGGAGCTGGAAAAAGTGTGTAATCCCATCATCACCAAGCTCTATCAGGGCGCTGGTGGAATGCCGGGTGGAATGCCGGGTGGAATGCCTGGGGGATTTCCTGGAGGGGCAGGAAATACTTCCTCTTCTGGTCCTACCATTGAGGAAGTGGACTAAACTTGACTCCAGAACATCTGGGTTCACACATAGACAAAAACCAACGCAAAATTTGATTCACGTCAACTGCTGCATCTCAAACAGGCTTCTTATCAACTCACATTGGTCAGATGTGCCAGATGAGACCAACTTATAGCTTGTGACCAAAGCAATATGGCACTTACGAAATTACATTTGCATATTAACTTATCGTAACAGCATGTTTCCAAATCTGTAATTCTGTCAGTAAGCTGTTATTTAATGGTTACAAGGTTAGTCACACTATAATCACAACAAAATACCAAGCTGAGGTGAGGCCATGTAACTTGTTTAGTTAGCTGTTCATTATTCATCATTATTCCACAGGGAGGACTTTTTACACCTCTGCTTTACAATTCATTCATTAAGTTTCCTGTATGACACAATTAAAAATAAAGCATATGACACAATTAAAATAAAGCATATCATTTCCTTAATATCATGTCTCTTGTTTTCTCATGTCTCATCACATGCTAGAAAGAATGTAAAGGTCTGTTTAAAGTTTTAAAAAAGAAAATTCAGAAAGGCATGCTTTGTATGAAACACTGTCATTTCTGCATTTGAATGCATTCCTGGAGAAAGAAATGTAATTAGAAACAGAGTTTGTTTTCAGAAAGGTACATGATATCCCTTTTGTTTTTGTTTGGCTGACTCACCTATTACAGTCAGGCACGTGAAGAAAAGAATAATTACTTTTGTTGTTTTCCTTATATGACAAATACAAACATTCCTAAGCTCCTCCTAACTGCATGGAACACCTGTATGAATTGCAAAATTCAACAGATGCTAGAGAGCATATAAAGCAGGAGAGAGTTCTATTGAAGACAACAGCAACACATTAGGTGGTTGTATGCAACATGATCTGGATCATTAGCTTCTTGGCTTTGGTGGCTTCCACTCTAGGTGAGTTTTTATGGGTTTTTATGAGGATTATATATATGTTATGGATGTATAAGTTATTGTCATAATTTTCTCTCTGATAATAGGATGCGGGGTGCGTCAATTTCAGCCGGCAGGTAATTTTGCCAAAAGATCTATAAGGGAGAATGTAGTTGGGGGAATTCCTGCAAGTATTATTCATGGAAATGAGGCACTCTCTTGGCCCTGGCAGGTCTCTATCCAGGTATTGTTGACAAAATCTTTATTTATACTAGTGGATTCATTTCTCAGAATATCCTAATGGTGGTGGGCCTCATTCTCTGAATATAATGATGAACTCATTAAATTCTTTATATTTGATCCAGACATCCAGAGGTCAGCAATTTTGTGGTGGTACACTGATCAGCAACAACTGGGTCCTAACTGCTGCCCACTGTTTAGTACAGTAAGAACACCTATTTATCTATCTATCTATCTATCTATCTATGTATTCAGGTATTTTGACACATACTTTTCCCTGCCGCTGTCTTTCTAGGCCTGGATATCACTATGTTGTTCTTGGACAAAATGACCTTGCCTCTAATGATGAATTTGTTCAAGTCAAAAAAGTTGCAAAGGTATCATCTTTAATGTGATTATTACAATGTGCATTTAAAACAGAGATTTTAATTTTTAAATTAAAGGCTGCATTAATGCTTCCTATTTTTGTAGAAATTCTTTGAGGTTAAAAGTATAAATGTCTTTACTGTCACTTCTGGTCAGTTTAATGCGTATTTGCTAAAAACTGTATTAATTTCTAACCTACACTTTCAGGTCATCACCCATCCTGACTTCAACAAACCGGTTGATTTCAACAATGATATTGCACTACTGAAATTGTCCAGTCCAGTAAAGATGACAGCCTATGTCTCTCCTATATGTCTGCCTAGCTCCTTCACCAGCATCCGCCCTGGGACTCTTTGTGTCATCACTGGCTGGGGCGAAACAGAAAATGAAGGTAAGTCCATTTTTATCACTTTCCATTTCAGTGGTATAACTCTGGGATTTACTAGATGAACAGTAGTTGGTCCTTGCTCAACCATTCAGACGCTTATTGTCATACATTATTCTTTTGCTTTTAGCGAATCCTCGATTCCTGCATGAGGCCACTGTGCCGATAGTGAGTCAGGCTCAGTGTAAGCAGATTTGGGGTAGGACCTTGATCACAGATGCCATGATCTGTGCTGGAGCCTCTGGGGCCTCGTCTTGTCAGGTATAAAGACAGATGCATGAACATACATTACACACAAGCTTTTAATAAAAAAAAAAAAAATCAAACTAAATGAATTAAAACATGTGAAATATCAGCTCACAGACCATGTAAAAGGGCCAAAACTCACAATGTTAATCACTGATTTCTGTGTCGACTGCAGGGTGATTCTGGTGGTCCTCTGATGTGTGAGAGTTCAGGTGTTTGGTACCAAGTTGGCATAGTTTCTTGGGGCCACAAATCCTGCAGCATTGACCGTCCAGTCTCCTACACCCGTGTCTCTTACTTTCGAAAATGGATCACTGAAACCATTAGATTCAACTAAAGTACCAGCTAGAGTCTCATACCTCAGTTTTGGTTCTTCTTTGTCTGAATATTTATTAATTAGTCTAGTGATTAAACTGTGTTTTAATTATCACTGTTACGCTACTGTTTTGAATACTGGAAATACCTCATGACATAATGTCATTAGATTTATTAAAAGCACTTTATAACTTATCAATGCATCTCTATTCATTGTAATTAACTATTGTTTATGCTAAACTTATGTATGGATATGTACTTATGGCTCAGTGAATATCAAATAAAGCTTTTTGGGTCTTGATATGCCTTGACAGTTTGTGACACACGCACAAGCACACTAATTTGGGTTTAATGAAAGTGGCATCTAAACAAAAGGTGCTGACCAAAATTATATAGTGCATTAAATGAAGTTCTCAAATCCAGTTAAACTATAAGAGCTTGCTTGTTAAGTCATGTCTGTTTCTGCACTTCAGTACATAGCCAAGGTTTTTTTAAAAGCTTTTCGTTACATGTTTGAACAGATTGCGAAAAGACATAATACACTTGTTTGTCAGTGTTGTCCTTGTAAAGCAGGATCATGGTTCTAAAACAAAACCTGTGCAGACTATGAGCATTCCCAGGGTGTCAGCATTAACATGAGTAACACTATGTAACCTATAGGCATTTTCCTAGAATCCACAGGGTTAAACATCTTTTCATCTTTTCATCTTTATTAAAAAAAAAAAAAAAAGTCTATTATAAATATAAGAATGGAGAAATGGTCTTTTAAGATAATTATTATTATATTTATATTATTATTATTATTATTATTATTATTGCATTTTCTTTCTTGTATCATCTGCTAGAAAGATTGTATGGGGTCGACAAGAACTTCAGGTTATATATTTACAGGTGAAAAAAATGTCTCAATGCTACACTTGAATGCACTAAGAAAAAAATGTTTCAACAAAGGTGGGAAGCTGACCTTTTTTCTCAGTTGATTCATTTGTTCTTGTCAATATTTCAACATACTTTTTGTCACATGACTATACTGAGCAAGATATGAATGTTCCTGAGCTCTGAGATCCTACCAGCTGCATGGAAGCACCTTGATGAATTCCCAGTTTTATCAGATCCTGAGGAGAATATAAAGCATGGGAGAAACCCAATGGGAACAACAGCAGAATTTTAAGTGCTTGTCTTCACCATGCTCTGGATCATCAGCTGTTTTGCTTTTGTGGTCTCCACTCTAGGTGAGTTTTTGCAGTTTGCAAAGTGTCGACCACAAGATAAGTACTCTAAAACCAATTATTTATAACTGTACTAACTAATAAACTAATTGCATGTTGCAACTAATTGTATTTTTCTAACCAAAGGCTGTGGCGTGCCTTCCATCAAGCCAGTAATTAGTGGCTACGGCAAAATTGTTAATGGAGAGAATGCAGTGTCTGGTTCCTGGCCTTGGCAGGTCTCTCTCCAGGTAATTGTTACTAGGTTTAATTAAGGTATTTATAGGTCCTATTTGAGATGCATGGTAAATTTAATATTACCAATGATGTTTATTTTACCCAAAGTTATATTTAATTATATAATATAATTTACATTTGTGAATTTATGAACCAGCAATCCAATGGCTTTCATTTCTGCGGAGGATCCCTGATCAGCCAGTACTGGGTGGTCACTGCTGCCCACTGCCGTGTTCAGTAAGAACTAATCAGTTTTACGTCATAAACATACCCTGCCTGATTCTTTTCCATGCTTCTGTTTACAACTTCTCCTGTTTTTTCTTCATACCTTAGGGCTGGATATCACTACGTTATTCTTGGAGAGCATGACCGCAGCTCCAGCGCTGAGTCTGTTCAAGTCATGAGAATCGCCAAGGTATCAGCTTTCAATGGGTCTTTTTTGATTATTTTGTACTGTTCTTTGAGGTCTACTTATAATGTTATCAGGATTTTTACAACAAAAAACATAATAGGCTTTTTTCTGTCCTGTTTTGACCGTGTTTGAATAGGTTTGGCAGATTGTAGACTTGAAAGTAAATGTCGACTGCTATGATTGGCTAATAGTTGTGTATGTTTGACAGCCTACATCTTTCATAAACAGACACTGTTGTAATTTAGGTCAAAAACGCATACTCAGTACATCACAGACAAAGCAATAATGATCACACTATAAAAACAGTTACTCACACTTGTGTGTTGCGACATTACTGTCGGATCCAATATAGTCGGCACAGCATCGTCTTTTAGTTTCAGTCTTTCTGAAAATCCCGCGTCAAATTGTGCCTTGTTTGTAAATGAATCTGCTGTAAAATTAAGTGAACAAAGGACTAAGTATGTTAGACTAACAAGAAAGCTTTGAGTTCTGAAAAGGAGGTTTTTATAGTGCAGTGATCTCTTATATGTCAAAAGATCAAGGAATTTTTGATTACTGAGTTCATGACCTCTTTAATGACATCAGCCCAGCATCCCTTTACTTTGAGTCACTGTTTGCTGATAATATTGCTGTGGTTTATGATATCTTTAGCATTACCTCAGGAGCCACAGGGTTTAGTCATCCTGCCACAGTTAAAAATGCTTGCTAATCAGAACACAGAATGGGATCTTAAAACTACTTGCGTCAAACTGGCTCCTTTAGCCATTGCGTCTTACTCTTTTTTTTTTCAACTTATAATACCATACGATTTTTTTTGTTTCTCTATTAATATTAATGTTGCGAGTAACTGAGAGATATCACTGAAGTCTCTATGAAAAAAAAAAAAAAGAGATTTCTTAGTTTTTAGTCAAGAAATTTTCAATTCAAAGAACTGCACTACTAAAAAGTTTACAGCCAGTAAGATGGGTTTTTTTTTAAGAAATTAATATTTTAATTCAGCAATTAATTAAAAGTGACAGTAATGATATTTATAATGTTACAAAATATTTTTTCAAGTAAATTCTATTCTTTTGAATGTTTATCACAGAATAGATGTATCACAAAAATATTAATCAGCACAGATATTTTCAAATAAGAAAAAATGTTTCTTGAGCAGCAAGTTAGCATATAAGAATGATTTCTGAAAGATCATGTGAGAGGAAATTCAGATTTGTCATCATATTAATAAATTAAAATATTTTAATGTATTTTTTATATATTGTAATAGATTTTAAAATATACATTACCAGTCAAAAGTTTTTGAACAGTTACATTTTTGATGTTTTTTAAAGAAGTCTCTTCTGCTCACTAAGCCTGCATTTATTTGATCCAAAGTACAGCAAAAACATAAAAATTCTGAAATATTTTTACTATTTAAAATAATTGTTTTCTATTTGAATATATTTTAAAATGTAATTTATTCCTGTGATCAAAGCTAAATTTCCGGCATCATTACTCCAGTCTTTAGTGTCACATAATCTTGCAGAAATCATTCTAATATGCAGATTTGCTGCTCAAACATTATTATTATTATTATTATAAAATTATTATTATTATTATTATCAATATTTAAAACAGTTTAATACATTTTGTCAGGATTATTTGATGAATAGAAAGGTCCAATTTTATATTTAGATTCACAAAATGTATAATTTATAATTAATACTTTCATTTAACAAGGATGCTTTAATTGATCAAAAGTGATGATAAAAACATTTATGTTACAAAAGATTTCTATTTCAGATAAATGCTGTTCTTCTGAACTTTCTATTTTTCAAAGAGTTTTCAACATAATAATGATAATAAATTAATAATAATATATGTTTTCAGAATATTAGAATGATTTTTGAAGGATCATGTAACTGGAGTAATGATGCTGAAAACTGCTATAAAATCACAGGAATAAAATACATTTTAAAATGTATTCGAACAGAAAATAGCTATTTTAAATAGTAAACATATTTAAAATTTTTACTGTTTTTGCTGTACTTTGAATCAAATAAATGCAGGCTTGGTAGGCAGAAGAGACTTACTTAAAAACATTAAAAATCTTACTGCTTGGTACTACTTTTGCTTATTGTATTTCAATAGAACATAATTATTTTAAACTGGAATAATATTTCACAATAGTACTGATTTTAACAGCTTGTCTATCTTTCCTCACAACCTTCAAATATAATATTTAATCATCAATTTGACTAAACAATGCGTGACATTTATTGTATGAGACATCTCATACGTTAGGCTTTTTTTTCCTCCTGCTGTAGGCCATCACCCATCCTTACTACAACAGTAATACCTTCAACAATGACATCACCCTGCTGAAGCTGTCTTCTCCAGCCCAGCTGACGTCCCGTGTCTCTCCCGTGTGTCTGGCTGCCTCCACGGCCAGCATTCCCTCTGGCACTATTTGCGTCACCACTGGATGGGGCAAAACTGGAACTACCTGTAAATATATCACTATCATCGCTCCAAACATTCAAATGACTTCTAAAATTACGAAGTGGCTTGATTTTCTTCCAATTGCTTTGTTTATACAGCAACACCTCGTTTCCTGCAGCAGACCGCGCTGCCCCTTATGACTCCCGCTCAGTGCATGCAATACTGGGGCCAGGGCAGAATCACAGACGCCATGATCTGTGCTGGAGCCTCCGGCGTCTCCTCTTGCCAGGTACAGTATATGCAGACAGATGCCTAAATGTTTTTATGCATATATACAGTAGGGATGTAACGATACCGAACCGTCATGGTATGGGCATCTTGGTTCGGTGCATGACGAATGCAGGCAGTTCACCCTCAATCCAGAAGGGGGCGCCCGCAGTAATGCAACTCTGTTTGATAACCGCCGGCAGAAGAACAGCGATCAGTTTTTTTCCCCTTATTTATGAGTTAACTAAATTAAATATATTTCAAGTATTTATTTATTGTATGTATGTAGGCCTACTGCAGATATTATAGCCTATATATGACAATAATTTGATATAATATTTTGTATTTTCACATGCAGGTGGAAAAAATTGTACTACTGTCTGTTTAAAATAAATGAAAAGAAACCTAGCATAGTAGATTTGTTTTTTGTTTTTTTTCTGTTGTATCAAAATCGTATCGAACCGTGACCCTCGAACCAAGGTACGTACCGAACCGTGACATCTGTGTACCGTTACACCCCTAGTATACCAGTGCTTTAGTTCTGATATGTCTGTATGGGTTTGTATGTCAACTACAGGGTGATTCTGGTGGTCCTTTGGTGTGTGAGAGCTCAGGTGTTTGGTATCAAGTGGGCATTGTGTCCTGGGGCACATCCGACTGCAATGTTCGCACCCCAGCCGTCTACGCACGTGTCTCTTACCTCCGTCAATGGATTGACCAGACTGTCGCCTATAACTAGAGGTCCAACTCGCTGAACATAAGGCCAATAAAAATCTTCTAAAAAATCACATTCTAAAGTTGATGCCTAATGATTCAAGCAATTAAATTAAAACATTTTAATGGCTAGTGTCAAAAAATGTGTTTTGATAGTAACATGTATGGTGACAGGTGAAGACCAAAAGAACCATGACCAAAACAAAATGTGTTTGTTATTAACAGACAACAATTTCAGGGTAATAAACAACTAAAACTGGCATTGATTAAATGACAGAAAATGCATGCGACTGATAACAATATAAATTACACTTCAAAAGTTTAGGGTCGGTAAGGTTTTAATGTTTTCAGAAGATCTCTTATGCTTATCAAGGCTGAATTTATTTAAACAAAAACAGCGAAAACGGCTATATATATATATATATATATATATATATATATATATATATATATATAAATTAAAATATAATTTATTCCTGTGATGCAAAGCTGAATTTTCAGCATCATTCCTCCAGTCTTTGGTGTCACATAATACTTCAGAAATCATTCTAATATACTGATTTGCTGCTCAGTGCAGTTGTGCAGCTTACTATTTTTGTAGATTTAAATCATTGCCATAATTATGGTTCCAGTCCTGTTTGTCCAAAAGTGATTATCACAAGTAGTTTTTACACTTTAGGAGTCTCTGTCTGCCAATTTCATCACACTGAAAAAAGGAACAGACCTATATTTAAGTTGTTTTTCTCTAAATAGCTTCCCTTCTGATGAAGCTATTGCATTCAGTTCAGATACAGGAAGATGTGTCATGCCAGGTTTGATGTTTGCCATGGCTACAGAAAGCACTACAGAGACATTTGGGTCAGCGGTAAATTCCAGAAGATCTGGCAGAGGTGAGGTGCTGTCGGGCGGATTCATGACGAAAACGTCAAAGCAAATTTTAAAATATACGTTATCTTTATTAACAAAGTGCATATTTGGAAATAAACAAGTATACATTTTTGCCTGAAAATATCTTTTAAATAACTACTTTCCATGACACAAAAACAGTAATATTTATAAAATGGCACTGCTATCTGCTATGACACTCGCCGTAGGAAGTACCGCAAGTGGAGTGATATGATTACAAACTGTGAAACGGCTATTCATGCAGTTATTTAACCACAATATCCCCACAAAGTGGCAACATTTTTATATGTGACCCTGGACCACAAAACCAGTCCTAAGTCGCTGGGGTATATTTGTAGCAATACCCAAAAATACAATGTATGGGTCAAAATTAATGATTTTTCTTTTATGCCAAAAATCATTAGGATATTAAGTAAAGATCATGTTCCATGAAGATATTTTGTAAAATTCCTACTGTAAATATATCAAAACGTAATTTTTGATTAGTAATATGCATTGTTAAGTTGTCATTCGGACAACTTTAAAGGTGATTTTCTCAGTATTTTGATTTTTTTGCACCCTCCGATTTCAGATTTTCAAATAGTTGTATCTCTGCTAAATATTGTCCTGTTAAACCATACATCAATGGACAGCTTATTTATTCAGCTTTCAGATTATTTATAAATCTCAATTTTGAAAAATTGACACTTATGGCTGGTTTTGTGTCCAGGGTCACATATATGTAAGTAGAAGAGATCTTGTTATTTGACCAAGTTGTTGTGAGGATTGACAATACAAACCAAGTTACTGAAAATGGGTCAGAGGAGAATGGCTTGTTTGAGCTGATAGAATATATATGTGTATATATATATATATATATATATATATACACCCAGAAAAATACCCAGTCTATTTATGCAGTTACTGAACCACAACATCCGCAAAACACCCATTGGTTTTTTATACAAGTAGAGAAGACACTGTTACTAGCTCTTGATTTTTTGACCAAGTTGGTGTGAGGATTGACAATACAAACCAAGATACAGAAAATGGGTAAGAGTCTCATCTGTGCAATATTCCTATATTACTTAATATGGTTGTTTATCATTGTTGTTGTTGATATTATTATTAATATTGCAAAAGAAATTACTGGTGTAGACATAATCAAAAACCTTTTTGTTTGTAACCTTATAGTTTACAATTTTGGCAAGTGAATTAAAAATCATATAAATGGTTATGGTAAAATAAATAAATAAATAAATAACCATGAATTATGCATGTAAATGGTAGCTGTGGGGGAATGGATGCTTCAGGGTAATAAGTTTTTTAATAAAAAAAAAAAAAAAACAATGCAGTGTACGAGATTTCTCGGTAATAGTGATTCAGACAGCTTAGATCTGTGTTGTAAACCATGTACCTAATTAGGAAACACTATTACAATTGTATGATTGAGAAACCTGAGGGAAATGCAGCTGTAATCAGAATTCTTTGAAAAAACTTGAGCAAGAGCTGGCAAAGTTAGCTTTCAAGGATGTCTATTTTTTATTTATTTTCCGTAACTTATTTATGTAAACAGTTCAGGTTGGGGATCTTTTGTGAATTTAAACATTTTATGATTCTGAATATATGGTCACATAACAGGCTTCTCTTTATTTAAATTTCATATACATTATTCTCTCTCTCTCTCTCTCTCTATCTCTCTCTCTCCCTCCCTCTCTTTGAAATAGCCTACTCTATTCAGTTTCAAAATAACAGTTAAGCTCCAAAGAGGTTGAAAATCACCAGAAGTTGGCTAAATATGACTCACTTGCTATATTGCTAGTGGATTTTATTTGGCTTCATTGAATTCCATTCAATTTGTGTATTTATCTGAGCAGAACAGTTCCTATGAAATTGCATTTACTTACCTCGTTCTGATGTTCTGAATCCAGATAATTCTAAATGTAGGAGTGAGAACCCATAAAAATAATTTGCATGTCTCTCTCACGCATGCACATTTTGCTTGCCTGAGAGCATGTTTAGAAAGAAAGAGGCTATTTACAGTAAGTGAAAACAGCATATTTTCTTTGCAATGGATGCTATTTACACTAAGTGCAAATAGCTATAGATTCTATTTACACATGTTAAAATTGCAGGATTTTCTGCTATTTATACTACTTATTGCAAATAGTTGCAATTATTTGCACCTCAGTATTGTAGTACCTTATAAAATAGTATGCAATCATTGTAAATTATAATTTTAATTAAAATTATTAAATGTATGCCACCTTATTGGGACAATAAAGCCTTTCCAAAACCTACTGTAACCATACCCGATACTTTATTTTCAACTTTTTGATTATTTCCTTCATTTTTATTGGAAATAAATGTTTTCAGATGTCATATGAGGTGTGAAAAGCGAGAAAAAAAAAGTTCGGCAAAAGGCGGATTTGAAGTGGGGTCGATCACATCAAAAATTTAGAAATTAGAATTTGTAAATAGCCTCTGCCAGCAAGGTGAGCTATTTGCACTTAGTGTAAATAGACACTCTGTAAAGGGCACATTATGTAGAATTTTTTTTTTCTTAAATTTAGAATGAATCCTAGTGCAGATGCATTATACACATCGTCCTTTCACATATCTTTTTCAATGCAAAAATGATGGTGCAGCATGTCTAATAGAGAAAATATGTTGCATGTCAAATGTGCCACAGAATGTTTAATTTGCATGTTGTTTTGCTCCAGAACCAATTCTCACCACACCATTGTTTTTTCCTTTTTTGGGTATAGTGTGCACCAGTTTGGAAAAAGATAATCTGACTAGTGTTGCTGTGACACAGGCGAACGAGGGCTTTTCAAGCATCCAGATCTTCACCATATGCATTTACATCACCATCTTTATCGTGGGCTTTATTGGAAATGGGCTCGTAATCTTTGTAACCGGCTACAAAATGAAGACGACAGTCAACTCCATTTGGTTTCTCAATTTGGCGATTGCAGACTTCTTTTTCTCCTTTGCTCCAGTCATACGCATTTTCTTGATCTTTGGCAAGCCGCTAGGCTATGTTTTGTCCAAGCTTCTGTCTTTTATGACAGAGCTAAATATGTTTGCTAGCATTTTTTTTATAACTGTTATCAGTCTGGACAGATGCCTGTGCACATGGATGGTTGTGTGGGCACAGAATAAACGAACTTTAGTCAAAGCTAGGATCATTTGCATGATCGTGTGGATTTTATCCATTGGCTGTAGCGTTCCATTTGTCATCAGTTTCTGCACCAAGTATCTAGACTTACAGTCTCTGTTCACATACAGGTTTATGGTTGGCTTCCTCATCCCCTTCCTGATCATTGCATCTTCATATATAGCTATAGGAGTACAAGTCAAACGTATCACAAGGGTGAAGCATCTCAGGTCCTTACCGTCTTATTGTATCTGTGGTTGTGGCTTTTTTCATATGCTGGTTCCCTTACCATATTCACAAATTGTGTTTTGTTTCATTAAATGCAGTGGAGAATAAGCAGAATGTCAATGTTCGTGAAGTAATATCTAAAACAACACCTTTTGTGGTTTGCCTGGCTTTTCTAAACAGCTGTCTGAACCCCGTTCTCTATATGTTCATGTGCGATGAGTTTAAGAAGAAGCTTAAAAAGTCTCTGCTGCTGGTGCTGGAAACAGCTTTTGCAGAAGAACATCTGGACTTTCTGGATCACAAAGATGACAAAAGACCCCAATGCTACTGTGACCAGCTGCAAATACAAGAAAACTAATAATTAATACAATCAATCTCTAAGTAGTTAAAGTAGCTTCTTGTCTTACAATTGTCAATATCAGTGTGACAAATGTACAGGGTACAGCCTGGCCCAAAAATAAATCTGTGTACTAGTTTCTGACTGGATGTCCTGTGTCATAGGGTAGTGTCTTTCGATAATCTGTCATCTGCTAGGAAACACACTTTCTTCTGCATTCATGATTCATTGGTTGAATTTTCCAGAAATAGAGCTTAAAATTGCACATAGTCAATACAAATAGATTTCTTTAGAAGCTCTTTACACTCCATCCCACCATCACTTTTTAATAAGTAATGGAAAATGTATCATCAGTTGTTCACTGTCAAGTGAAAAGAGAACATGCAAAGAGGTTTTACAGGGTTAAACACAGACTGAATACATGCAGAAAATGGGTAAGAGTATCATGTGTGTATTTTATGTATAATTAGTGCTAGCTGAAAGAATATTATTATTATTTTATCATTATCTGTAACTGGGTAACTGGGTGAAAATGCCAAGTTCAGAAAGATGTCAGAAATTATTTTTCATATAAAGCTGTGTCCTAACTGCAGACAATGTACCTATGGTTGTTTTACAGTATTTTTTTAATATATATATATTTTTTGTTTTATGAAAGTTGCATTTATTTGTTTTTATTTGTGCAATTTATTTTTTATTTTTATGTATGTGTATTAAATTAGTTTATGCTATTTTGTGTCTCAGAGCCAAACCTTTCACTTCAAAATATAAAAATCCATCATAATTAAATGGCTTAAAACTTATTTTCCAAACTACGATTATTTGCACAAAGTGAAATCTTCATTAAAAAAAAAAAAAAAAAAATATACATATACATATAAATATATATATATATGTGTGTGTGTGTGTGTGTGTGTGTGTATAAACAAGTGTAAATGTAAATAAAAACAGTGTAGGCAAATATAACTTATGAACAGAATTTAGATTTTAATAAATGTCATCAATCAATTTTTCTAATGCAATTAGAAAGTCTAAAAATTTCATGTAAATGTATGTCCTTGCAATATTTTTTTAAATTTCAGAAATGTTTAAAATGCCTTTTCCATCATACAAAACTACTAAAATTTGAACTTTGATTAAAATGCTAAGTTACAGATAAAAATGACAGAATTCTTCTTTGTTTAAAAAAGGAATGTAGCATAAAAATATTCCGATTCCAGAGACCAACACTCATTTTTGTCTTGTTTTTGTTTAGCAGGCACTATTTTTGGACCTCAAAATGTAACCACTACAGACAATTCTACTGTGGAGACTGAGGTCTTTTCAGGCATTCGCATCTTCAAAATATGCATTTACTTTGCCATCCCAGTCGTAGGTCTCATCGGAAACGGGCTCGTCATATTTGTGACTGGCTACAAAATGAAGACGACAGTCAACTCCATTTGGTTCCTCAACTTGGCGATTGCAGACTTCATCATCTCCTTAACTCTCATCATAACCATCATTTTAGCCTTATGCAAGATGGCTTGGCACTTTGGTGACTTCAAGTGCAAGTTTCTCCAATTCATGATTTACTTAAACATGTTTGCCAGCATTTTTCTGCTGACGACTATCAGTTTGGACCGGTGCCTTTGCACATGGATGGTCGTGTGGACTCGGAATAATCGAACCCTGTTTAAAGCCAGAATCATCTGCAAGATTGTGTGGATTTTATCCATCGGCTGCAGCATCCCCGCTGTCCTCAATCACACAACAACACAGCTTAAAGGAATCTGTAACTATCCAACTTCTATACAATCTTTGAAGTCTTTGGTCACATATAGGTTCATAGTGGGCTTCCTCATCCCCTTCCTGATTATTGCTTTTTCATATATAGCTATTGCAGTGCAAATCAAACGCCTAAAAGAGGGGAAGCAGCTCAGGTCGTACCGGGTCATTATAGCTGTGGTCCTAGCCTTTTTCATATGCTGGCTTCCTTATCACATCCACGAGTTTTATGACATAAGTGCAGAGGTGAATCAGTGGAGTGAGTCTGCTAAAGAGGTTTTATTGAACACAGACGCTGTAGTAGTATGCCTGACTTTTTTAAACAGCAGTTTGAACCCCATTCTCTATGTGTTCATGAGTGATGAGTACAAGAAGAAGCTTAAACAGTCTCTGCTGCTGGTGCTGGAGACGGCTTTCGTTGAGGATCATCTGGACTTAAAAGTCCCAAAGCAAACAAAGGACATCACTATCTCTATGCGTGGCAACTGCCAAGATGACATTTACAACTCTGCTTTTATGACTTAAATGAGATTCAACAGAGTAAAAAGCCATGAACTGCATTATACAAGTGAAAATGTTTAATCATTTTGGGGAAATAAACTCTGCCTAAAGCTATTTTAATGCAACATCTCACTTCATATATTTACTGGCATTAAAAAAAAAAAAAAAAGTATAAAATACTTTTTTCTCGTATGCAAACCACATAAAAATGTGTCCTTTTACACTAAAACAAAACAAAACAAAAAAACATTAAAATTTCACAATTCACTTTGCAAAGAAATATGAAGTCACACCTCAAATTATTATTTATTTTTTAAGTAGAAAGACTGAAAGAGTATTCAAGTCATCTTTGTTTATTCCTAGAGGTACCTGGAATCCTCCTGCTGCAATCATTCTTTTTAACTGTTAAAAAAGTGCAAAACTTGAGTATTTATAACTAAGAGGAAACTAGAAAAGGCTGACATTACTCATTTTGTTCTAGTTGACTGTGAAGTGGTTCTATTTCGTAAGAATTCAAAACTGAGTCAGTACCCTGATAGCACATGTACATCTCAGAGACGTCTATTTGATGTCTGTATTTACATCTGCAAGCCATATTTTTTAGAGTTTGCAATATGTTTATAGGACATTTCCTATCAGATGTCAAATAGACGTCTATTAGATGTCTTCAAGAGGTTTATGATTTAGAATGTATGTAAAACTTACATTGTACAGATGTTTCTTAACAACAACTTAAGGCTTGAATACAGTACATGATTTTTTGAATCTTAACAGATTTTAAACGCTAGGCATCATACATTTACCGACTTTGTAAACAGTCACAAAGAAAAAACTGGCCATTGTACACTAACAACTATAGATCAAACACTACCAGACTTCTGCTGCATTCGATTTGTCATCAAAGGTAGGAAATTCAGAGCTCCATGTCAGGTTTTTCAAATGGATTGCTCACGCAAGTTGGAGTTTCTTCACTGTATCAGGGTCTGAATGAAAAATATGCATTTGTCCGTAGGGACATTAAAGCAGCAATAGCGGCACAGACAACCACAGATGATCAGATTCTACAACTGATTACAACTGTGTAATCAGTTGTAGAATCTGATCATCTGTGGTTGTCTGTTAGTGAGGAAACTGAAAGGCAAAAATGAATAGGTCACATATACAAACCCAGAGTCACACTTGCAAGTGTCACACAGCAGGATGATGTGTATGGGCAATATGCTCCCCCAAGTCACGCAGATGTGAATGCCAATCGTGATGCCATTCATGAACTTTCTGCACAATCCCAGATCGACATCCTCTTCCCAGGATTCAAGATCTGTTAGACAGCATACGGGGAAATTCATAGTTTCCATTCTGGATCAGGGCAGCGCATACCACCAAAGATTTGTGAGGATTCTCAACATATCACTGCCTTCAACACTCCATGGGAATTATACAAGTTGGTGCATATTCCCTTTGGATTAACGAATGCCCCAGCTGCATTTCAGCGATGTATGGAAGGAGTGTTGGAGGGTATCCGAGATGAATGCTGTACTCCCTACTCAGATTATGTGCTTTGTTACTCAAAGTCCTTCAGCGATCACATTGATCATCTCTCCGAAAAGTGTTTCAGAAAATGAGGGAGCATGGAATTAAACTCTGTCCAAAAAAAATGTGAGCTGTTTAAGAGACAAGTACGATACATTGGCCGTTTGGTGTCAGGAGAGGGAGTTTACATTGACCCAGCAGACTTGGAAGCTGTCAGGGCCTTGAAAAACAAAGAACCCCGCACAGTCTGAGAGCTGCGGGCGCTGCTTGGGTTTCTAAGCTATTACAGGTCCTATATCCAAGATTTTTCCAGACTGGCCAAGCCACTCTTTGAGCTTCTCCAAAGGCCTCCTGGGACAAGTGAAGATACACAAAATCCTCAGGTTCTCAATTGTCCAGGTGCATTAAGTTCAAAAGAAAGAGGACAACGTAACTCCAGAACCCCAGTCGTTTGGACTGCAGAACATCAGAGTGTTGTTTCCAAATTTGTAGACATGTTGACAAGTCCCCCAGTGCTTGCTTAAACAAATTTTGACATACTTTCTGTACTACACACGGATGCTTCCAATGCAGGTCTAGGGGCTGTGCTTTATCAACAACAGGGCAATAAACTCCGTGTCATTGGGTATGGGTCCCGCATGTTAACGCCAATGGAAAAGAACTACCATCTACACTCAGGTAAACTCAGGTACACATCTGTGATAAATTCATAGAGAGACTATCTCTACTATGCTCCAACATTCACAGTTTACACCGATAATAATCCACTGACCTATGTCCTCAGCACAGCAAGGCTGAATGCGGTGGGGCAGCGCTGGGTAGGTGAGCTAGCGGACTTTCACTTTGACATCAAATACAGACCGGGTAAGGCCAATATTGATGCCGATACACTGTCTAGGCACCCTTTGAAATTGACAGACATCATGGATGAACAGACCGAAACATTATCACCCGAAACTGTGTCTGCTGTTTGGCAGGGTAGTAAAGCTGTGGTTAACAGTGATGTGCCTTGGGTTGCTGCCTTGCTCAACAATCCAAGTAAAGAGATTATGTTGACTGAGGACAGTACCTTCACAGTCACCCCTAAAAAAGTTAAAGCAGCCCAACAAGATGACCCAGCAATCGGTGAGGTAATCAAGTTGAAGGAACAGGGCTGGACACCAAATGGTAAAGACAAGAGTCCCATGAAGAAGAAAATTGGAGTTGGAGGATGGAATTTTGTATAGAAAAACAGGACAGCACAGTCAGTTAGTTCTCCCTCCGCAGTTTAGAGCAATGGTGCTTAAAAAGTTGCACAATGAAATGGGACATATTGGAGTCGAGAAAGTGTTTCATCTTGCTCGTGAACGCTTTTATTAGCCCTCGATGAGGAAGGAAATTGAGGAGTACATAACCACAAAGTGTGCCTGTATAAAACAAAAGCATCCGCATGTTCATCAAAGAGCACCGATGGGTTACATTACATCCAGTTCCCCATTTGAGTGTGGATTACTTGCAACTTGAGCCATGCAAGGGTGGTTATGAGTATATTCTCCTGCTTGTAGACCACTTTACAAGGTTTACACAGGCATATCCAAAGAGAAATAAGTCCGGTAAAACCGCTGCAGAGAAGATCTTCCAGGACTTCATTCCTCGGTTTGGGTATCCTGAAAATCTCCACCACGACTAAGGCAAAGAATTTGAGAACCACCTGTTTCAGAGGTTACAACAGCTGTCAGGAATAGTCCACTCGTGAACCACACCATATCACCCTCAGTGTAACCCTGTGGAGAGGCTAAAATGGACAATTCTGCAAATGCTCAGGACTCTAGAAGAGGACAAAAAGAAAGAATGGAAAGACTACCTGCCTCATGTTGTGCATGCTTATAAATCCTTACGAATCAACTGGCTACTCTCCATTCTTTCTCTTATACGGCAGATCACCCAAACTGCCTGAGAAGCAGAAGTTGTCAGAGATGCAGAAAATGAAATGGATAGAGAAACGGAGGACAGGGTGGAAGGAAATGTGAGAAGGAAACAAAGAGTGGTAAAACCATTAGAAAGGTTTACGTATGATACTTTGGGTGAACCATCATATCAACCTTGGAGAGCAGAAGCAAAGGCTCTTTGGACTGCACCACGATACATTCCACATGTATATGCCCACTTATCCTTGCTGTCATAGGTGTTATAATGAGTACTGAGGTGGGATTTAAAAAAAAAGAGTCAAAAGTTGAAAGAGAAACAAGGTTACATAATATTGTTCAATTCAGTATTGACTCTAATGTATTTGTGGGCTAACACTGAAAATGTCAATATTTGTGCATCATGTAGAGGGCGCTTAGTGCTTTTGCGATGTTGAACTGCGCAGCTCGGGTCAGAGTTCATTAAACATCGCCAGAGCTCGCAGCATATTCATGTGTCTCATACTTTTCTACAGGTGAGGAAAAATATGGTTTGTTAACCACTTAAAATGACATTAAATAAGTCATGATGGTTTTGTTATATATGTGGGTGCAGATAAATGCAATTTGTTTTGATGAGCTGGTTATTTTGTTCGATTTTGTCGAGTGAGTAATTAACTTGTGTTATCTGTGAATAAATGTGCAAAGAAACAGAAAGATACGCAAGCATGTACACAAAATTAGTTCATGAGTGTGTTTAAACGGTTTTACATGTGGATTGTAAGTACATAAGGAAATTTATGTGAGTTTAATGTGTTTACTATCGGAGTTAACATTGAGTTAGAGTCAAAATGGCGTTGTCTATGTGAAACGCAATATGAAACAAAATGGCAGACCTGTTTAAGAAGAAGATAACAGTGGATTTCATGTTTTGTTTACAATTACATAAACTGAATATGTAAGTAAACAAGGGGAAATGTGTGAATGTAATGTGATTTTTTTTTTTTTTTTTACAGTTATACAGTATTTAGAATACCTGATGTAATGTATTGTTCACGTACACATGCCATTGGATTACTGAAACAGATTAAGTTTATTTTTACATTGAGTTTATTTGAAGTTTATTCTTTACAATTTTGTGATTAACAACTGTGTTCTTTTTCTTGAAAGTTTTATGATGAAACTGTTTTATGATGAAACAAATGAGAAAGAATACAAAAGTTCGTTATAGCATATTCATGTGTCTCTTACTTTTCTATAGACAGTGCACTGTGCGTGTTCTATTTACCCTTCGGGTCTCTTCGGCCTGAGACGGGGTAACACCAGCTCCGACATCCGACTTCTGAGGTAAATCGAACGCAGCATTTGTCGTTCCGGCTTGTTGCTAGGAGACGTGACAAATGTTCCAAAAATCGAAAATCTGTTTAAAATAGGTTCTAAATCGCCTCAAATATTAATATATGTTCGATCTCTTCCGACTGAATGGAATCAGAACTAAAAAATCAGAGACTGCGACCACTGCACGGTACACAATGTACAACGCGATTTTCTATGAAATCTGTCAGCTCTAATCTGCAGGCCCTGATCACACCGAACACGTTTTTGCAGTGAGAGGCGCCTTTTTTGAATTGTTTTCTATTGGCAGTAAGTGTTATGCGCGCTGTTTATGCGCCGTGGGCGCCCGACGTCATCGCGGTTTTTTGCATTGTCCAATCGAATTAATGGAGAGGGGGGCCTTCCATTGTGGTGACGAAAGTTTTACCGTTGCCTAAAAAGTCCGGAGACTGCAGTGATGGAGGAGAAACTTTTGGTGTCTATCGCGGGTTACCCGGAGCTGTGTTTTTTAAGATGTTTGCTGATATGACAGTTTACTAAACAGCTAAAAACCAAAGATTTTAGAGCGCTCGCGCTATAATCCTTTGATTAGATTGACAGGACAGCTGATTTGATGGTTGCCTAGCAACATAAAAAAACCGCAACGCACTGCTCTGTTTTAAAAAGTCACCAGAAAAAGGCAGTGCGGTGCGCCTCGCGTTTTCAGAACTAAAAAACGCGTTCGGTGTGATCGGGGCCTTGCTCTGACTTTCGCCAATAGCGTCAACTACAACAAACCGCGAGGCTAATTTGGGACAAAAGTAGTCTTTTCCATCTTGTGTAATGATGTTTAATATTTTCAAACCTCCCTTCAGGCATAAATCATCTCACCTGACATCACTGTATCACATAGAGGAACCTTCTGCGAGTAAGTTTAATAATAAATAGAAAGTGTTAAACGAATGAATGAATGAATGAATAGGGACAGAAATCGGTGAGGGTCTATGGGCTTTCTTGGGTATTGTTTTCTGATAACTGTGCTTTAAAATCAGTAAGTTTTCTAGAATTTAGAACAATACTTGTTTTCGTAATTCCCATGAAAATCATAGGTCTTAGACATAGACATATAACTTCGTCATGTATGCAAATCAAGTTTTCATTTTGTATCGTAACAGGAAAAGGCTAAAAGCTCAAGTCTCTTCTACACACAGTACGATCAGAGGCTACGAAGGGTATTTGTTGTGAGTGATATGAAGCCATTAAGATGCTTTTTGTCCATTTTGAAGATCGATAAACGACAAACCAGTCTAAATGGTTTAAAAGGTCTGGCTTTTTATAGGCCCACATTTATTCGTTTAGCAGATGCTTTTAACCAGAGTTACAAAGAATAAGAAATAAGTCCTCTAGATGGCGCCATCTGTACTGCTTTTTAAGCAGAATAGATGGCGGATGCTGTTTATTTTGAATGCTGTTGTCATTATATTCTGTATTCTGATTTTTTTTTCTTCTTCTTCTTTTTTTATCATATTAATAAACGATCCTAATTGTGGTTCTACTTTGGGTTCCCATTAAAGACTTTCTCCTCTGAAAGCTGATATTCAAAATAGTTTTCTACTGAAGCATAGTTCCCTTGTTGCATCATCACTCCACCCCACTGTCTCGTTCATGTAAGTAAAGGGGAAACAACCACCAATTGTTCGTGCAAAGACGTTGTGGTGAGCATTGATAACACACTTGAAGGAAGGACAAACGGAAAGGACCGAAAATGGGTAAGAATCTTTATCTATGCAATATTCATGTGCCTAGGTTTGATACACTTTTATAACCCATACAGCAAGCAAGTGTCTGTTTTACTGAGACCGATGTGATGCTCTGTGAAAAGCACCGGGTGCTGTGGGCAGTTTATATTTGCTGTAAAGCTGTTTTTTAAAATGACATGCATCTTTTTGATTCCTCCACCCCTTTGGTTGGGCTTCATTATCTCAACTTCTTCTGAATGGTTGATCTGATCAAGATTGAGCAGCATTACCACTTGAGTTGAAAGCTTAGACTTTATTCCAACAGAAATCTAAACATCAACTCATCATCTGTCGTTGTTTTTGTTTCACATTGTAAAAACCTATTTTAAGATGAAATGACAAACAAAATATTAAAAATGATCGTGCATTCGTTTTTGAGACTTAAGTTACGTGCAGTGCGTGCCATGTCTGTACTGGTTAAAAAAAATTATCAGACAGTATGCAACATTTTGCAGCTGTGCTGATGCAAAAATTATTTGCTTAAATGCAAAACTGTCTGCAAGCAGTATTGAGCTTGGAACAACAATAAAATATTATTTATGAGTTACAGCCATACCTGTTCAATACTAGCTGGTGTTTTTGTGGTCTTATAGTGCATGAGAGTTGTGGAACAAGATTTTGCTGGCTGTCTTTTTTAATCTAACAGACAAAATTTAAGATGCAGACAGCAAAATGTACTTAGTTGGGTTAAAAGTACTGTCATTTGTTCTTACTGTTATACTAAAAATTGTAACTTTATACAACATAAACAATATAATTTACAATATACACTATGTATTTTAGATGTAATACAGAGAATAGGACATGATGCCCCCTGGTGTAAGAATGAGATGCTACTTTTATTATAAGCTCTCAATTTGCAAACATTCGTTCCCCATAATTTTGATAAAGAAAATTAGATGATTAAACATTTTATCTTGAGCATAATTTACAATAATTTACAATGGACTGGAAATCTGTGAAGGTTCTAAATGAGCAATAATAAGATTCATACTAAAAATCAGAGCTGTAATAATTATCCAAAAAATAAAAATAAATAAAAACAAAAGAAAGAATCAGTACTAGCAATTTTCTCACCATTGAGCTGTTAACTATGGTCGCTTGTTTCTGCCACAGGATACAAAAAAAAAATGAAATGAAAAAGGGATTTGCAACAATTCTGGTTTCTTTCTCAAAATAATAAAAAAAGTCCAAATTGTGAGATTTAAAAATCACATTTACCTTTTTTTATTATGTGGTGGAAAACAAGCCTCCATAGTTAACCACCGCAACAAGAGTGTTGAGTGAGTGAGTTGAACTTGTGAACTTCATCAGATGGACTTATGAATCATTCTACTAGACCATTTTTAAAAGACTCAGACTTAAAAAAGAATCAGATGATGATTCACAGTTCACTTTCAGAGAAAAAAAGTAAGATTTGCAAGATGTTAACAAATCAGTGAAAAAAGTCAAAATTGTAACACAAAAAGATACAAATTTTGAGATAAAATTTTTGACATCACAATTATATTTTTTGTTCCTGTGGGAGAAAATAAGATGTAAATCAGAATTTCATATTTATATCTTGCAATTCTGTTCAAATCTCAAAAATTCTGGTTTCTTTCTTAAAATAATAAGACAAAAAGTCCAAATTGTGAAATTTATATTATGTGGTGGAAAACAGGCCTCCATAGTTATCTGCTGCAACAAGATTGTTGAGTCAGTAAGTTGAACTTGTGACTAGTACTCAACTTTTAAAAGGTTCAGACTCAAAAAGAATCAGAAATGTTACTTCTTTCATAATCCATTGTCTTTCTCTTTTCTTTGCAGCAAACAGCAGTTTGGGACCTGGAAATCTCATAGGTCAGCCGCTGAACAACTTAATGCAGACAGTCTTATCAGGCACTTGAAGTCTTCAATATGTTTATATACTTTGTCGTCTTTGCTCTGGGTTTCATTGAAAATGGGCTAGTCATATATGTGACTGGCTACAAAATGAAAACGACTGTCAACTCCATTTGTTTTCTCAACTTGGCGATTGCAGACCTTATCTTCATTTTGATCATCATCCTCTACATGTGCATGTGAATTGTGGAACAAGATTTTCTGACAGTCTTTTTTAATCTAACAGCCGAAATTTAAGATGTAGACAGCAAAAATACTTTGTTGGGTTAAAAGTACTCTCACTGATTTTTACAGTTAAAAAAAAAAAGTTGAATTTTGTGTTAATACTAAATAATTAACAAAATGCACTATGAAATTTCAATGTAATACAGAGAATAGGACATGATGATACAAATTAAATTAGCTAAACATGATTTAATCTTGAGCATGATATACAATGAAATGTGTAAAAGCTCTAAGTGAACGATAATAAAATTCATACTAAAAATCAGCTGTTATAATAATAATAAGAAAAAATGTAAAACATATTTTGAAGGATTTGTGAGTGACTCAAATCAGTTGAATTCAAAACTCAAAGTAAGGAATCAGAAATGTTAATTCTGTCGTAAACTATTGTCTATCTCTTTTCTTTGTGTAGCGATCAATAGTGTGGGAGATGGAGGTCAACAGAACAACTCAACGCAGACAGTCTTATCAGGCATTGAAATCTTCAATATATGCATATACTTTGTCGTCTTTGCTCTGGGTATTGTTGGAAACGGGCTTGTCATATATGTGACTGGCTACAAAATGAAGACGACCGTCAACTCCATTTGGTTTCTCAACCTGGCGATTGCAGATTTTATCTTCATATTAATCATCATCCTCTACATTGTTACTGCCTTTAACAAGATTTGGCTCTTTGGTGACTTTATGTGCAAATTTGTCTCCTTCGTGACGGTGCTTAACATGTTTGCCAGCATTTTTTTGCTCACCGCTATTAGTCTGGACCGATGCCTGTCCACCTGGGTGATTGTTTGGGCTCAAAACAAACGAACTCTGTTCAAAGCCAGGATCATCTGTACATTCATGTGGTTTTTGTCCATTGGCTGCAGCATCCCGTTTGTTAGGTGCCGCTCAGGACAGAATAATACATGCTCCTATGTTTGCACTACAGACATCATGAAGTCTCTGTTCATATACAGGTTTATGGTGGGCTTTCTCATCCCCTTCCTGATCATTGCATCTTCATACATTGCTATTGGAGTGCGAGCCAAACGTCTCAAAAGAGGAAAGAAGCTTAAGCCTTTCCGGGTCATTATATCTGTGATCCTGGCCTTTTTCATATGCTGGTTTCCTTTCCATGTTCAACAGCTGTTTTCCATAACTGCACAGGAGAATCAATGGTCTGACATGTATAAAGTTTTTAACAATATAGGACCATTTGTTAACTGCCTGGTTCATCTCAACAGCTGTCTGAACCCCATTCTTTATGTGTTCATGTGTGAGGAGTTTAAGAAGAAGCTCAAACAGTCTCTGCTCCTGGTGCTGGAGACGGCTTTTGCAGAAGAACATCTGTCTTTCCGATCATCTCGCCCTTCCACGTGTTCACGCCTCTCAGAATCACAAAGTCTCAAGCAGACAAATGAAACAACCATGTCGTCATGTGGCAGCAACCAGGACATCAATACATGCTGTTAGAAAATCAGTCTCAGTTAGACTGAAGTGATCTGATAAAACATATTACAAGCTGTCCACATTGCTGCCTTGATGCCTACTGTCTCTTGGCAGAGGTTCAAAGCCATATTTGTTTCTAAGACAATCTGAAGGTTTAAAACATTGCAATTTATGCGCCATCAGTGACATCAAACTAAAACAATGATTTTTCATTGTTGACTTTCACATGCCCCATTTCCCATTGGTTGGACAAACTGATAGCCCCGCCCCAAACTCACACCATTGGTCGGGTCAGTGTTGCTGCTTGGTTGAAAATGATTTGTGTTGTTTATGCTTTATGTGGAAAACCTACAAATGATTTATTTTATACTTTGCTTTGCTTATTAAAGTGGCTTTGCGGAAATATTTTAACATTAAACAGATATTTTTCAGTTTTACATATTTTTTTTCGTTGACTTGTTTTACACAACTTTTTGTAATACTGTAAATTTAGGGATAATATCTGTTTGTTTGTTGGTTTGTTTTTTACTAATGTTTATCTAATCACCAAAACTGAAGAAATTCTGTCTGAAACATTCTGTCTGTAATCTTCCAGTTTTTTATAAATACAATTTTTATCCTAATTCTGTCTGACCTTTATTATTAGGCATTAAAACACAGTCACATTCTATCTATCTATCTATCTGTCTATTTATCTATCTATCTATCACCACATGATCAGAGCATTTTGTCATGAACGTGGACCTGAACCTGTATTTGGGTAATAAAATCAACAATGCATTGGGCAGCTGACATTACTAAAATACAATTCCTCTAACGGCGAATGCAACTGAAGCAGGTGTTGAAAGCAACGTGAAAGAAAGTAAAAACAAAATAAAGGATGCTTTCTAGGTCAGTAACCATGATAAACTGATTGAAATGTGAGATTACTAATTACAATCATATCAGTAGAAGGTCACAGAAACACATAATATAAAAAAGGCAGCGGCTGTTTGCACTAAATGCGAATAGTGATAGATGCTATTTACACTAAGTGCAAATAGCAATATATGTGACCCTGGACCACAAAATCAGTCTTAAGTCGCTGGGGTTTATTTGTAGCAATAGCCAAAAATACATTGTATGGGTCAAAATTGTTGATTTTTCTTTTATGGCAAAAAAAAAAAAAAAAAAAAAGAATATTAAGTAAAGATCATGTTCCATGAAGATATTTTGTAAAATTTCCACTGTAAATGTATGTAAACTTAATTTTTGATTATATACATTGTTAAGAACATTATTTGAAGAACTTTAAAGGCAATTTTCTCAATATTTTGATTTTTTTGCACCCTCAGATTCCTGATTTTTAACTAGTTGTATCTCGGCCAAATATTGTCCTATCCTAACAAACCATACATCAATGGAAAGCTTATTTATTCAATAAATATAAATCTCAGTTTTGAAAAAATGACCCTTATGACTGGTTTTGTGATCCAGGGTCACATATACTATTTACACTAAATCCAAATGCAATTTACACTAAGTAAAAATAGCAATGGATTCTATTTACACTATGTAAAAATATGAGTATTTTCTTTGCAATAATAATAGTTACATGCTGTTTGCACTAGTGCAAATAGTGGCAGGTATTTGCACTTCAATATTGTAGTACATTATAAAACAGTATACAATAATAATGTATTGAGTGTAAATTATAATTTTTATTCATTTATTTTACATTTATCTCTGAGTCACGTTAAAACAAATCGAAAAAATGCCTTTCCGATGTGATATGTGATGTGAAAAGGGAGAATCCTACTACATGTTGGTAGGCGGAGTTAGGGCAAAATAGCCTCTGCCAACAAGGCAGGCTATATGCACTTACTGTAATTAGAAACTCTGATATAAGCATAGTTAGATTTCCTGAGAATGAGTTGAATGTCTGAATGTCTCAATAAGAAGTTCTGACAGGGTTTGGATTGTTTCATTACAAAGTGACTTCGAACAGAAAGCATTACGTGAAAGCATGTGATGAGTTTCTCTCTCTTATCCTCTCTTATGAAGATATTTAACCAAGTGATACAGACCAGACCAGTTTTCAACTCGCAGTACAACTCAAACAACTGGTAAGGTTATTGATCTTTTTACTTAAAGGTCTTTTTGTTTAGAAGGTTTACCATTTGCAATATCCTCTTTTTCATTTCCTCTTTTATTTTAGGTTTTCTTAAGTGTTATTTTAATTAGTTTTCTTTTTCTCACATTAATTTTCTAGATGCTTTTCAAATGAATAAAAGTAATTTTAATTTGTGCCTTTAACTCCCCTTAACCATCACCTGAAGCATCTTTTTTTAAAGTTGAATTAAGATGAAATGCTGATAATGCTCTGTTACAGATAGCGATTATGGTTAATAATTGTGTGTGTGCGTGTGTGTGTTTATTTTTTCAGCCTTTTCAACAAATAAAGCCAAAATGAGTAAGTACAGCCGTTTTTCCTCCTAAAATGACATAGCAGTTTCACTGAACAACATTGTGAAATATTATTTAGCAATCTTCCACATTTCTAATCTAGAAAAAACAATGAATATGCATACTCATCGTTATGTGTTTCTGTCACAGACTTTCAGTTGTTTTGTCTTAGCTCCTGTTTTCATGGACTTCTAGTTTGTTTTTATCAGTTTCTACCCTAATAGCACACGTGCATCACAGAAATGTCTATTTGATGTCTGCATTTACATTTGGAGGGCGTATTTTTTAGATTGTTTGCTCATCTGCAATGCATCTATAGGACGTTTCCGATCAGATGTCAAATAGACATCTATTAGATATGTTTAAGATGTTTATGATTTAGAATGTATGTAAAACTGACATCTTACAGACATCTGTCAGATGTTTATACACAGCAGATGCTTTCCAGATCAAGTGATCTTTAACAGACATCTTGCAGACATACGTGTGCTATCTGGGTGTATTTGTTGTGATGGATATTCATTTAATTATCACAGGTGTTTGTCATTAGTTTCCTCATTTGTCCTGTATTTAAGTTGCTCTGTTTCACCTTTCAGTTCTTGGTTGTTGTTTGTGGCAGGTTCACACTGTTACGCCTGTTTGTTTATTGTCTAATAAACCAGCTTTAATCAGCAGTATCTAAATATTCATTTATTTTTTTTTTACTTCAGACAAAACTGAAGCCCTAACAGCCAACAGCGAAAATGCCACAGTGAAATACTTAAAGTATGTCAATGTTTCCCTCCACTGCATAATATGTGTGCTTGGTGTTGTTGGCAATGGAATGGTCATCTACATCGCAGGCCTCAAAATGAAAAGGACCGTCAATACTATCTGGTTTTTGAACCTGGCGATAGCCGACTTCCTGTTTTCATTTTTCCTGATCTTTAATATCATTTACGAATACCGTAATTTGGACTGGCCTTTTGGTGACTTTATGTGCATGTTGAGTAGCCTGGTGATCATGCTGAATACGTTTGCCAGTACTTTCCTGCTGGCAGCGATCAGTCTGGACCGCTGCCTGTCCACCTGGGTGGTTGTGTGGGCCCGGACCAAACGAACTGTCCTGAAAGTGAGGATAATTTGCCTGCTTATTTGGTTGGCAGCAGTTGCTTGCAGTCTGCCTTTAGTCATTAAGCGGAAAACACATTCCAATTCTTCAAAACAAATCCTGTGCATACCTGGCTTTTCGGGACTGGAAGCCTACAAGAGAGCGGCAGTGTTCCGTTTTGTGGTGGGTTTCCTCATCCCGTTCATCATAATTTTGGCTTCTTATGTGGCGATTGGAGTACGAGTTAAGCGCCTCCGGAAAAACAATAAACTAAAACCCTTCCGTATTATCCTAGCAGTCATCCTGGCCTTCTTCTTCTGCTGGCTTCCCTTTTATGTTTACACATTCCTCGAACTGTGGTTGATTGAAAAGACTAAGAAATACCCATTAGCTGAGCTAACCAAGATTAAGAATGTTTCCAGCCAGATAGGGCTCTTCATAGTCAGTCTTGCCTACTTAAACAGTTGCTTGAATCCCTTCTTGTATGTATTCATGTGTGAAGAGTTTAAGAAAAAGCTCAGGCAGTCTTTGGTGATGGTGTTCGACAGCGCATTCGCAGAGGAACACCTGGCTCTCTTCTCGCAACATTCCCAATCCCAACGCAAATCTCATTCCCAGAGTGGATCGGGTCCCTGTCTGACCCAGACTTTGACACTTGAGGGTTAAATTAAACATTCACGGTACCAAATGTGTGTATAAATTAAATAAGCTATGTAAACAAAATATTAACAGTGTGTTCTTCATCATTTTTTTGTCACATTCTGAGATGATTAATGGAAGCTGATGTGCCAACTATTAGAAATTATAGATATGGGGTGCCATAGCTGAAGCTAAATTTGCATTAATGTCAAGAAAGTAGTAATTGTATTGTGTGTTTGATCTCATTTCCATGGATCACTATTTTATAGTGAACTAAAATGTATAAAAAACACTGTTTGAATAAATCTCATACAAATGTAAAAAAAAAAAAAAAAATATATATATATATAAATGTCATTTTTTTTTTAACTTAAAACATTAAAAAATAAAGAAAATGTTAATTAAAATATTAGATTTTTTTTGTAAGACAAGTACATACATTATGAAAAATAATTTTGTGATTTTATTTCTAATTAGTTATGTATTTATTTAGTGTGTGTGGGCATGTGTGAGTGTATAGACATACACGTTTCATAGATGTCCAGAAACAAGAAGAATTAAGTTTAATATAGTCAAAAGAGTAAGAAAAACTGTGGTTTTTGGAATGACTGCAGTTTCAGTGAAGTACATTTTGAAATATCCGGAAGCAGTGTTCTACTGAAAAATCAAGATAAAAATGAGCATGCATTTTTGCTTGCTTCTAGCCATTAATGTTTGCTTTTTACTTTTAGCTCCAAACTGATGATAAAATCAATCAGCATGAACTTCCTAGAAAAATTTTGCTATAGGTGCATGCCCACTACTAAATATAGTATAGATATAGTACCAGGGTAAAACCAACAATCTGTCAACAGTATCGAGAACACAAGAAAGACCAAGATCAAGATTTGACTTGTACAGTGCATCAACAACTTAAAAAATGGGAAAGAACTAATTATGTGTATTATTCATATTACGTTTATAACTCTCTGAGTGTAGTAAATGGACTGTGTAAGACACAATCATTGCACACATACAGTGTATTGTGAATTGTAAAAATGATGGCAAAACATGTATTTCTTAACATTACTTAACATAATTTAAACAATTTAAACTCTATTAAGTTATTTAAGATTCAACTAAGATTTTAAAAAAAAATATTTTTTCAATTTGATTATTCTCAAACATTTAAGGCAGCAACTGAACTGAAGTTTTTAAGTTGAACTATAGATTTAAAAAAAAAAAACATTGACATCATCAATAAATTCTAATATAGTATAGTATAATATAATATAAGTGTTGTTTAAGATATAAAAAAACAATACAAATATACAGTCTTCAAAATATAATGACAGAAACCCGTTTCTGCCACTGAATAAAACATTTAAAGGGGTAATTGCATTTTTTTTTTTTTTTTTTTTTTTTCCCTCTCATTTTTTTTTTCCCCTTTTTTCCCTCACAATTGCGAGTTTATATCTCGTAATCCTGATTTTTTTCTAAGAACTGCGTGATATTGCCTCAAGTCACAATCACGAGTTATAAAGTCTGAATTGCGGGACATAAAATTTGCAATTGTGAGTTATAATGTCCAACTCTGAGGTGGGAAAAATACTGATATTTTCTCAGAATTGCAAGTTTACAGTACTGTGCAAAAGTCTTAGGCCAGTATTTTCATCAGCTAAAAAATGGTTTAAAGTCAGTTAAAGTCAGTCTTTTGCTGTAGTGTGTCAGTAGGAAATATCAGTTTACATTTCTAAACATTCATTTTGCCATTAATTATAATAATCCATTGAGATTTTTGTGTGGAGCACAGGCTGTTGTCAGACACCTTGTGCAAACAGAGATCTGATCTCTCCATCAGACTAAATCCAGAAGAACTGTGACAACATCTCCAAGATGCTTTAAGAGACCTACACCTACAGTACTGTTAAAATTTTTAGACAGTTAGGCACATAAAATGAGGATGCTGTCAAAACAATGTCATAAATAGATTTTCTTTATCAATAAACTTCTATTAACTAAAATAAATCAGCATTTGATGTGACCATCCTTTGCATTTAAAGTAGCTTTTGCCCTATGTGCACTTGTGCATAGTTTTTCAGGTAGCTTTGCAGGTAGGTTACTTGAAACATCTTGGAGATGTTGAAACAGTTCTTCTGGATTTAGTCTGTTTCAGTTATTCTGTTTCTTCATGTCATTCCAGAGACAGACTGGATGATGGTGAGATCAGATGTCTGTGTGGAGCACTGGCTGTTGTCAGACTGCCTGTGCAAACAAAAATCTCACTAGATTATTACAATTAATGGCAAACAGAATGTCTGGAAATGTAAACTGATGTTTCCTACTGACACACTACAGCAAAATATAGAAATAACTTACTTTAAACCAATTTTTAGCTGGTGAAAATACTAGTGGCCTAAGACTTTTGCACGGCTGTTTGCACTAAATGTGAATAGTGATAGATGCTATTTACACTAAGTGCAAATAGCAAAATATACTATTTACACTAAATCCAATTAAACACAATTTACACTAAATAAAAATAGCAATGGATTCTATTAATGTAAAAAAAAGTATTTTCTTTGCAGTAATAATAGTCACATGCTGTTTGCACTAGTGCAAATAGTGGCAGGTATTTGCATTTCAGTACTGTAGTACACTATAAAACAGTATGCAATAATAATGTATTGAGTGTAAATTATATTTTTTATTCATTTATTTTACATGTATCTTAACCAATAAACACCAGTGAGTCACGTTAAAATAAATAGAAAAAATGCCTTTCCGATGTGATATGTGATGTGAAAAGGGAGAATCCTACTACATGTTGGTAGGCGGAGTTAGGGCAAAATAGCCTCTGCCAAGAAGGCAGGCTATATGCACTTACTGTAATTAGACACTCCGATATAGGCATAGATAGATTTCCTGAGAATGAGTCGAATGTCTGAATGTCTCAGTAAGAAGTTCTGACAAGGTTTGGATTGTTTCATTACAAAGTGACTTCGAACAGAAAGCATTACGTGAAAGCATGTGATGAGTTTCTCTCTCTTATCCTGTCTTATGAAGATATTTAATCGAGTGATACAGACCAGATCAGTTTATAGTCAACTCGCAGTACAACTCAAACAACTGGTAAGGTTATTGATCTTTTTACTTAAAGCTCTTTTTGTTTAGAAAGTTTACCATTTGCAATATCCTCTTATTCATTTCCACTTTTATTTTAGGTTTTCTTAAGAGTTAGTTTAATTAGTTTTCTTTTTCTCACATTAATTTTCTAGATGCTTTTCAAATGAATAAAAGTAATTTTAATTTGTGCCTTTAACAGCCCTTAACCATCACCTGAAGCATCTTTTTTTTTAAGTTGAATTAAGATGAAATGCTGATAATGCTCTGTTACAGATAGCGATTATGGTTAATAATTGTGTGTGTGCGTGTGTGTGTTTATTTTTTCAGCCTTTTCAACAAATAAAGCCAAAATGAGTAAGTACAGCCGTTTTTCCTTCTAGTTTGTTTTTATCAGTTTCTACCCTAATAGCACACGTGCATCACAGAAATGTCTATTTGATGTCTGCATTTACATTTGGAGGGTGTATTTTTTAGATTGTTTGCTCATCTGCAATGCATCTATAGGACGTTTCCGATCAGATGTCAAATAGACATCTATTAGATATGTTTAAGATGTTTATGATTTAGAATGTATGTAAAACTGACATCTTACAGACATCTGTCAGATGTTTATACACAGCAGATGCTTTCCAGATCAAGTGATCTTTAACAGACATCTTGCAGACATACGTGTGCTATCTGGGTGTATTTGTTGTGATGGATATTCATTTAATTATCACAGGTGTTTGTCATTAGTTCCCTCATTTGCCCTGTATTTAAGTTGCTCTGTTTCACCTTTCAGTTGTTGGTTGTTGTTTGTGGCAGGTTCACACTGTTACACCTGTTTGTTTATTGTCTAATAAACCAGCTTTAATCAGCAGTATCTAAATATCATTTATTTCTTTTTACTTCAGACAAAACTGAAGCCCCAACAGCCAACAGCGAAAATGCCACAGTGAAATACTTAAAGTATGTCAATGTTTCCCTCCACTGCATAATATGTGTGCTTGGTGTTGTTGGCAATGGAATGGTCATCTACATCGCAGGCCTCAAAATGAAAAGGACCGTCAATACCATCTGGTTTTTGAACCTGGCGATAGCCGACTTCCTGTTTTCATTTTTCCTGATCTTTAATATCATTTACGAATACCGTAATTTGGACTGGCCTTTTGGTGACTTTATGTGCATGTTGAGTAGCCTGGTGATCATGCTGAATACGTTTGCCAGTACTTTCCTGCTGGCAGCGATCAGTCTGGACCGCTGCCTGTCCACCTGGGTGGTTGTGTGGGCCCGGACCAAACGAACTGTCCTGAAAGTGAGGATAATTTGCCTGCTTATTTGGTTGGCAGCAGTTGCTTGCAGTCTGCCTTTAGTCATTAAGCGGAAAACACATTCCAATTCTTCAAAACAAATCCTGTGCATACCTGGCTTTTCGGGACTGGAAGCCTACAAGAGAGCGGCAGTGTTCCATTTCGTGGTGGGTTTCCTCATCCCGTTCATCATAATTTTGGCTTCTTATGTGGCGATTGGAGTACGAGTTAAGCGCCTCCGGAAAAACAATAAACTAAAACCCTTCCGTATTATCCTAGCAGTCATCCTGGCCTTCTTCTTCTGCTGGCTTCCCTTTTATGTTTACACATTCCTCGAACTGTGGTTGATTGAAAAGACTAAGAAATACCCATTAGCTGAGCTAACCAAGATTAAGAATGTTTCCAGCCAGATAGGGCTCTTCATAGTCAGTCTTGCCTACTTAAACAGTTGCTTGAATCCCTTCTTGTATGTATTCATGTGTGAAGAGTTTAAGAAAAAGCTCAGGCAGTCTTTGGTGATGGTGTTCGACAGCGCATTCGCAGAGGAACACCTGGCTCTCTTCTCGCAACATTCCCAATCCCAACGTAAATCTCATTCCCAGAGTGGATCGGGTCCCTGTCTGACCCAGTCTTTGACACTTGAGGGTTAAATTAAACATTCACGGTACCAAATGTGTGTATAAATTAAATAAGCTATGTAAACAAAATATTAACAGTGTGTTCTTCATCATTTTTTTTGTCACATTCTGAGATGAGTAATGGAAGCTGATGTGCCAGCTATTAGAATTTATAGATATGGGGTGCCATACATATATAAATAGCTGAAGCTAAATTTGCATTAATGTCAAGAAAGTAGTAATTGTACTGTGTATTTGATCTCATTTCCATGGATCACTGTTTTATAGTGAACTAAAATGTATAAAAAACACTGTTTGAATAAATCTCATACAAATGTAAAAAAAAAAAAAAACTATTTCAGTCATTTTTTTAACTTAAAACATTAAAAAATAAAGAAAATGTTAATTAAAATATATTTTTTTTTTTTGTAAAACAAGTAAACAAGCACCTACATTATGAATAATTTTGTGATTTTATTTAGTTATTTAGTTATGAATTAGTTATGTATTTATTTAGTGTGTGTGGGCATGTGTGAGTGTGTAGACATACAATTTTCATAGATGTCCAGAAACAAGAAGAATTAAGTTTAATATAGTCAAAAAGAGAAAGAAAAACTGTGGTTTTTGGAATGACTGCAGTTTCAGTGAAGTACATTTTGAAATATTCTGTAGCAGTGTTCTACTGAAAAAACAAGATAAAAAATGAGCATGCATTTTTGCTTGCTTCTAGCCATTAATGTTTGCTCTTTACTTTTAGCTCCAAACTGATGATAAAATCAATCAGCATGAACTTCCTAGTGTGGCTGGAAAAAATTTTGCTATAAGTGCATGCCCACGACCTCCTGTGAAACCAGTTAAAGCTCTGATCTTTTAATTAAGTGTGCTTATGATGCCACACTGTAAGCCCAAAATATAATATAGATATAGTACCAGGTAAAACCAACAATCTGTCAACAGTATCGAGAAGACAAGAAAGACCAAGAACAAGACTTGTACAGTGTATCAACAACTTAAAAATGGGTAAGAACTAAATATGTGTATTATTAATTTTTTAAGTTGAACTATAGATTTAAAAAAAAAATAACATTGAAATCATCAATAAATTATAATATAGTATAATATAATATAATAATATAATAAAATATAAGTGTTGTTGAAGATATAAAAAAAACAATACAAATACACAGTCTTCAAAATATAATGACGGAAACCCATTTCTGCCACTGAATAAAAAATTTTGTTTTTTAAAAAAACAAAATTTGAAAAAAAACAATTAAAAAAAAAAACAATTTAAAAAAAAATTGCGATTTTTTTTTCACAATTCTGACTTTTTTTCCCTCACAATTGCAAATTTTATATCTCGCAGTCCTGCTTTTTTCTAAGAACTGTGTGATATAGCCTCAAGTCACAATCACGAGTTATAAAGTCTGAATTGCGGGACATAAAATTTGCAATTGTGAGTTATAATGTCCAACTCTGAGGGGCGAAAAATATTGATATTTTCTCAGAATTGCAAGTTTATGTCTAACAATTCTGACTTAATAACTTGCAATTACATGTTACAAAGTTAGAAATGAAAGATAAAAAGATGCAAAATTGCAATTCGATTTATAAAATTAATTTTATTTTTTATTCAGTGCTGGAAATCCATAGATAACTGCTGGAATGACAGCACTGTAATATTTGCATACTGTATTTAATTAGTGTTCAATATCCGGTACATTGATTGCCACAGCAATAGCGTTATACAGCATGAGGTCAGTGCCAAAATATAAAAAAATATAAATATAAAAAGACCCAAGATCCCTCACACATGACAAGCACAAACATTTCTTTAAATGTGAAATCAGACAGCAGAAATACTGTACAGTACAGTTCATTAAAAATCCTTCTTATATCATCCATCCGTGTACTGTAACTCTACGGACACTTTTTTGTTGTTCCTCCGCTCCTCAATGCATTTGATGCAACAGAATATCACATTATACACTGTGACTAGAGAACAAAACTGAACACATATTAATTTTAGATTGATTTTGGGTTTTTAAATAACCAGAAGGTTAAACAAAATGGCATTTTGCTTTGTGGTACTGCAGGCAAAAAATTATTTTGCACATGAAAACACCAAGATGATAAGCTGATGCTTTTGAAACAGATCCAAAACCAGTCCTCACTGTGTTTTCTCTCTTTCTTCTTTGCGTAGAAAACACCAGTTTTGAAGCTGAAAACATGACCGGAGGAACAGCGCAAAACAGCACGTGCAGCAGGAGGGATTTAGACACTTGGAGATCTTTTCATTTTGCATTTTCTTTGCCACCTATGTTGTGGGTCTCATTGGAAATGGGCTTGCCATATTTCTGACTGGCAGCAGAATTTGGTTTCTCAACTTGTCAGTTGCAGACTTCATCTTCTTGTTATCCTCATGCATAGATCTCTTTTTGGGCCAGTTGCTAGACATTTTTCTTGTGATGCTTTGAATAAATCTGTTTGCTAGTATTTTTTTTCTTGTAGTTATCAGTCTGGACCGATGCCTGTGCACATGGATGGCTGTTTGGGCTCAAAATGAACGAACTTTACTTAGAGCCAGGATCATCTGTATAATTGCTTCAAAAGCAGAAAGCAGCTCAGGTCATACCAGATCATTATAACCGTAATCTTAGCTTTTTTCATATGTTGGTTTCCATACAATATTTGGTGTTTTTATTCAGTAACTGCAGAAAAAATGATAAATACATGTTTCTACCTGGTTTGCCTAAACAGCTGTCTGAACCCCTGATAACATAAGCATGTTATCTTACCAGTCACATGGTCAGAATTTTCCCACTCTTGCAGAGTATAATTTGGCCATGATTTCTACAACATGAATACAATGCATTTAACAAAGAATTGATTGGTAGAAACGTTCAAAGCATGAATGTTCAAACTCATACATACCAAACATGAATACAAACCCTTAAGCTATTCAGTAGTTATTAAAAGACCATACACAACAAGTGATTAGAACATAATAGACAAATGTGTGGGTAACATAGTAGGGAGTTATGCAATGGTCTGATGTTCATTCTTAAGTCCTTTTAAGCATCATTTTGGTGCATATTTAGGTAAAAGGGACAGTCTCTCTGCCATTCTGTGAACTAGGGGCATGTTCTGAGGAACAAAAGAATTCTGAAGGAATTTCAGTCTGGTTCTTGTCTTGGGTGAGGGAGCACAACCCAAAAAAGTTTCCTCATGTGATGGTCCTGATGGTCTGTATCTTCGACCAATGGTCTTGGGTTTCTTGTCCCAAAATTGACAATCTCCTTTCTGAGTTGGGATTATCAATAATTGTGTTGTTTTGTTTTAATGTTGCAAGTTGTTCAAAGCTGTGAAAGTTGTTTGGTTAGGCTTACTTCAGGCTGGCTGGCACTGATTTATGACATGGTCCTGGGCCTCTTTGTGGAATTTGGCTCTTTGGTTTCAACCAAATGTTCTGGTCGAATCTTCCATTTGTCTGATTCGCTCTGATACCCTACAGTGGTGACTGGAGTACGAGTTAAGCGCCTCCGGAAAAACAATAAACTAAAACCCTTCGTATTATCCTAGCAGTCATCCTGGCCTTCTTCTTCTGCTGGCTTCACTTCATGTTTACATATTCCTCGAAGTGTGGTTTATTGAAAAGAGTCAGACAGACTCATCAGCTAACAACTAACCAAGTTCAAGGATGTTTTTAGCCAGATAGGGCTCTTCATTCATTCTCTTAACTACTCAAACAGCTGCTTGAATCCCTTCTTGTATGTATTCATGTGTGAAGAGTTTCAGAAAAAGCTCAGGCAGTCTTTAGTGATGGTGTTTGAGAGGAACACCTGGCTCTCTTCTCGCAACATTCCCAATCCCAACGCAAATCTCATTCCCAGAGTGGAATGGGTCCCTGTCTGAACCAGTCTTTGACACTTGAGAGTTAAATTAAACATTCACGGTATCAAATGTGTATAAAAATTAAATAAGCTATGTAAACAAAATATTAACAGTGCGTTCTTCATAATTTTTTTCACATTGTGAGATGATTAAAGGAAGTTGATGTGCCAACTATTAGAAATTATAGATATACTGTGTCATACATATATATTTTGTGATTTTATTTCTAATTTATTTATTAAGTGTGTGGGGGGGCATGTATGAGTGTATAGACATACACATTTCATAAATGTCCAGAAACATGAAGAATTAAGTTTAATATAGTCAAAAAGAGTCAGAAAAACTGTTTTTTTGAATGACAGCAGTTTCAATGAAGTACATTTTGAAATATCCTGTAGCAGTGTTCTACTGAAAAATCAAGATAAAAAAATGAGCATGCATTTTTGCTTGCTTCTAGCCATTAATGTTTGCTTTTTACTTTTAGCCCCAACCGATGATAAAATCAATCAGCAAGAACTTCCTAGTGTGGCCGGAAAGATTTTGCTGTAGGTGCATGCCCACTACTTCCTGTGAAACCAGTTAAAGCTCTGATCTTTTAATTGTGTTCTTATGATGCCACACTGTAAGCCCTTATCAGTAATAACAACAAATCTGCCTACAGAGATATAGTACCAGGGTAAAACCAACAACCTGTCAACAGGATCGAGAAGACAAGACAGACCAAGATCAAGACTTGACTTATACAGTCCATCAACAACTTAAAAAATGGAAAAGAACTAATTATGTGTATTATTCATATTACATTTATAACTCTCTGAGTGTAGTAAATGGACTGTGTAAGACACAATCATTGCACACATACAGTGTATTGTAAATTGTAAAAATGATGGCAAAACATGTAGTTCTTAACATTACTTAACAGAATGTAAACAACTTAAACTCTTTTAAGTTATTTAAGAGTTAACTAAGAAAAAAATAATAATTTGATCATTCTCAAACATTTAAGGCAGCAACTGAACTTAAGTTTTCAGGTTGAACTAGGTAGATAAAAATATATAAGATATTAAAAACAATACAAATATACAGTCTTCAAAATATAACGGAAGCTGTTTCCACCACTAAACAAAAAATTTAAAAGGCTTTTTTTTCTCACAATTGGGAGTTTACATCTTGCAATTCTGACTTTTTTCTCAGAACTGCGTGATATAGCATTAAGTCACAATTACGAGTTTATAAAGTCAGAATTGCGGGATATAAACTCGCAATTGTGAGTTATAATGTCCAACTCTGAGGGGGAAAAAATATTGATATTGACAAAGTTAGAACTCAAAGATAAAAAGTCGAAATTCGATTTTTAAAAACATATCAAGATGATAAGCTGATGCTTTTGAAACAGATCCAAAATCCGCCCTCACTGTTTTCTCTCCCTTTCTTCTTTGTGGGCTCAAAACACAAAACATTTTTTAGAGCCAGGATCATCTGCATAATTGTGTGGGTTTCATCCATCGGCTGCAGCATTTATTCATAACTCTCTGATCACATATGAATTTACAGTGGGCTTCCTCATCCCCTTTCTGATCATTGAATCTTCATATATAGCTATTGGAGTACGAATCAAACACTTCAAAAGCAGAAAGCAGCTCAGGTCATACCGGGTCATTATAACAGTAATCTTAGCTTTTTTCATATGTTGGTTTCCATACCATGTTTGGTGTTTTTATTCAGTAACTGCAGAAAAAAATGATCAATACGTGTTTGGAATTGTGAGTTTCTACCTGCTTGATCTAAACAGCTGTCTGAACCCCATTCTCTATGTGTTCATGTGTGATGAGTATAAGAAGAAGCTTAAACAGCCTCTGCTGCTGGTCCTGGAGATGGCTTTTGCTGAAGATCATCTGGGCTTTAGTGCAGATGGAAGTGGACAAGCAGGACAAGAAAACCAAACTGAACTGTTAGAAATGTAGAAAACTGGTCCCTAGATAACAAACCTGGATCTAACCATTGTTTATAGTCCTTGTAAAAACAACAACTACAAAATTGTGTAACTTGTGTTGTAAAACCAGAATTCGAATATGCAAAAGCTCATTTTGTTATGCTGATTTCTGTTTGAACATTTCTCTGAGTAAAACCACAGTGTATCAAAAATGTTGCCTGTATTAACTAGTTCCTTAAGGAGTTTTGCTCTCACAGTAGCAAATTCTTATTAAAGGGTTTTTCTGGAAAGCAACTAAATAAATAAAAATAACAAATAATAAGATAATAAAATATGATTTCTGACATGAATATAAACTTGTAAAGATAATGGTTAACAGTTTAATCAGTTTAACCGATTATATAGGACAAAAAAAGGACAAGAAAAAATACCACTTGCTCATTACTACAAAATGTTAGCACAAAAACGTTAATGGAATGTTTTATTTTTGAATTGTTTTAGCTCCTGTTTACACTAGTGCGTTTTCGCTTTAAAATGAAAACGATCCTCGTCTAGCGTTTTTCTCTGAATTTCAGAAACAATCTCCGTCTACACTACACAACCGAAAACGCATGTCACATGACAAAGACTACAGAATACCCTAGTCACTCCTATAGTTTTGAATGGGGAAAAATGCAAAGCTCATTATGGCCGCGAAGCCCCGCCTTCTTAATGAAAGAGCCAGTCGTTGATATAAAAAGTCAGCGCGTCTGAGACGTTCGCTTAGTACTGCACATGCGCATTGGCTGATCGAGCCTAAAAAAATTTAGCTTTTTTTTTAAAGCTATTGGAGTACAAGGAACTGAGGCAGTTCTTGTCAGATTTCATTGGTGATTTCAAATATGAAATTTAATCATAGGCTTGGTGAACAGTTTAGAAGAATTTGATGTTTCCCCATTCAAAAAGATAGGAGCTACACTTGCCTGGCCGAGGGGCATTTCAAAGATGGCCGCCGAGTGAAATGACTTGCTTAAAGGGACTTTGCACATGACCATTTACGCAGGTACAACCATAGATATGTAAAGGTAGATTCCCTATGGCGGATGCATCTACATGCTTAGAATGGTCAAATGATGCATCTACCTGCACAAATCTATGTGTACAACAATATGCATGATGTTATGGTTTACACGGTCGTCAAGGATACGCAGATTGAATGCGGGCAGCCGTGCCATCGTTTTCAAAAGTCTCTGTTTTGGTCCGTATACACTGAAACGCAACTCCGGAGTTTTCAAACTAAAACGGCCCTGCTGAAAAAAACAGCTTAAACCAGCTTAAGCTGGTCAAGATGGTTTAAGATGGTCTCCCAGGCTGGTCATAGCTGGTTTTTCAAGCTGGTTTTAGAGGGGTTTTGGCTACTGGTTTTAGCTGGTCAAGCTGGTTTTAGCTGGTCAGCCTGGCTGGTCTTAGCTGGTTTTAGCTGGTCAGCCAGGCTGGTCTTAGCTGGTCAGGCTGGTCTTAGCTGGTTTTATCTGGTCAGGCTGGTCTTAGCTGGTTTAAGCTGGTCAGGCTGGTCTTAGCTGGTTTTAGCTGGTCAGCCAAGCTGGTCTTAGCTGGTCTTAGTTGGTCAGGCTGGTCTTAGCTGGTCAAGCTGGTCAGCCAGGCTGGTCTTAGCTGGTTTTAGCTGGTCAGCCAGGCTGGTCTTAGCTGGTTTTAGCTAGTCAGGCTGGTCTTAGCTGGTCAGGTTGGTCTTAGCTGGTTTAAGCTGGTCAGGCTGGTCTTAGCTGGTCAAGCTGGTCAGCCAAGCTGGTCTTAGCTGGTCAGGCTGGTCTTAGCTGGTTTAAGCTGGTCAGGCTGGTCTTAGCTGGTCAAAATGTTTGTTGATGATTGATTGATTACATAGTGTCTGCCCCAATTTTCCTGACAAATAATGCGACAAATAAGTAATATGTTTACTTTTAAAAATCTGCAGGACCACAAGGAACCATTAAAACAATTTTTATTTGATCTTACAGCCCCTTTAATAACAAATATTTACAAAATATTTACAAAATAATTGGAATGATTACAATTCTAAAAATATATTAAGAATTAATGGTGAAGATGAACAATAACAGAATTCTAAACATATTATGCATTTTCATTTTTCTTTTCTTTTTATTATATCTTGTATTTTTTGGGGGATATGTAATGCCCCACTTGTTTCTCCCTCTTCTCTCTCTCTCTTCTTTCAGGCTCCTTTTGTTTCCGCCAGTCACTGAAACAGACTTAAAAAAATAAATAATTTAGATTATTAATTTTCAACAAGTAAAACTACTTAAAAAAAAACAAACTATAGTGTCATGTCTTTGTTGCACATTTTCCTTTTTTTCCAGACATAGCCTGCGATAATTTAGAAACATGCCCCTGATAGTTGTTCCTTTTATTGCTAAAATAAAGATAAAATTGATATATCCAAATGGAAGTGTGTGTATACATATATATATATACATACACACACTTCCATTTGGATATTTCTGTAGGTGTTTAATTAATGTAGCTATTTTATTGATAAAGGAGTATACCTGGATGAATATGAATAGGAATATCTTAGCAATTTTTAGCTGTTTTTAGCTAAATTGACTATGGTTAAAAGGGCTGCCTCCTGAATTCTGATCATCAATTAATCATTAGTCTATCAAAACTTCATTAGATGCTTAATCATAGAAAAAAATCCACAGGAAGTGGTGAAGTCCATGATGTAATTCTAGCCCTAGGTCTCTATGAACTTGAGGGTGTCAAAAAAAACTAGAAACTCCATGCTTGCTTCACAGATGTGAAAAATGTATCGATAGAAAGCGAAATGTCTACTTTTAAATAAGCCAGTTAAAATGGAAAACAAATATTTTCAGAATGTGTAATCCATTCAATCAAACATATACATCCACTGTAGAGATGACAAGTGTTATCGACTTTATCACTGCAGCCGAAAATACAGAAAACACATATTAATGAATTATTATAATGTTAAGGCAGTCTTCTTCGCTGCTTTCTGTACCTGACACATTTATAATCATTACTTCTGCCACTGTTCTGTGGCAAGCTTTGTGTGCTCGAACGCTGATGGGCTACAGGCAATTAAAGGTTCATTATTATAAATTATATAGTTTATTAATATGCAATTAGTCGACTAATCTCTTAAAAATAAATCACTACTAGTTGACCAGAAAATTTTAGTCATGGGCAGGCCAAATGGTTACATATAGTGCATGCATGAATGAATAGAAAAATTAGATTACCTCTCAACAAATAGAAAACAGAAAATAGAAATCTTATCTAACAATAGAAGTCTTTACTATCAATTTCAGTTTAACACATACTTGTTGGATAAAAGTAAAAAAACAATAACAACAACAAAAAACCTTTTTTATCCATGAAAGTATCCTGAAAGAAGTATCATAGGTTCCAAAAAAAAAAAAAAAAAAATATATATATATATATATATATATATATATATGTATATATATGTGTGTGTGTATGTATATATATATATATGCATATACATATACATATATGTGTGTGTGTGTGTGTGTGTGTGTGTGTGTATTAAGCAGCACAACTGTTTCTATTCTAAAATTGATAATAAATCAGCATATTACAATGATTTATAAAGGATCATGTGACACTGGAGTAATGAAAAGACTAGAGTAATGATGCTGAAAATTCAGGAATAAATTACATTTTAAAGTATATAAAAATAGACAAAAAAAACAATATTTTAAATTGCAATAATATTTCATAACATTACTTTTTTTAAAAAAATTCAATTAATTTTCTGTATTTTTGATCAATTAAATGCAGCTTTGATTAACAGAAGATACTTATTTAATAAAAAAACATAAAAAAAATCGTACTAATCCCAAACTATTGAACGGCAATGTAGATAATAAAAGAATATAATAAAAGGAAAAAGGAGATCTTGGTATGTGTGTATGTCTTAAATTTCAGAAATTCCGCTGAAAATCCTTCATTTTGCAAAGAAGAGTGGCAACTTGGGTTCACTTCAACTGGTTTCTTCTGTACCATTTGTCCTGTTGTTTTAGATGGCACTTTTCCTTTCAACTTCTTAGTTCTTCTTTAATATCTACAAATCAGTCACGAAACAATATGTAATTCACATTAGTTTTAGCTTTTGAGATATCTGAAACATTCTCCCTTAAAAATCGTCTCTCTTCTGGAGTTGAGAAACATCTTCTAACATATCTACATGTAAAATTCAGGTATTCAAATTCTTAGAATGCAACCATTACCTTTGAATGAACTCCAAATCTCCGTCTGTCTCCTCCTGGTAAGGTTACTCCGGAGTGAATATATGCTGCGAATAGGCCAGACAGGAAGATGGGCTGGATTAACTCATTCTTTAAACCAAAGTTAGCAAAAAGCATTACAATCAAACAATAAGGGAATTAGCAAGTTATCAAAGGTTCTCGCACATCTCGCTGCTTACGTTAACCGCTTTAACAGCACCGTTCAGAGTTTACGTGACAGTTTACATCCTCCGTGAGCGGGATGACCGCAAGTTGCGAGACTTAAGTAACGTCACGCGTTTCATTTCGGCGCCCCCGTGTACAGATGACTGCTTGTGCAAATTTGATTTACATCATAAAATAATCAGGAGAAAGTGTGCTGAACAACACGACGTTCCCGTGAATCACAACTGTTGTCAATGAAGCGTGTAATTATTACCGTAGGAACCCAGAGATTTTCCGCCTGTAGCCGCTATGAGGCCGGAGAATGTGTGAAATCCTCCCGCGACCGCGCTCCTTAAACCCGGCACAAGTCTCCCTCGTGCCTCGCGGACGGAGGATTCGTTCATCTGCGGTTACCGCGAATGTAGACACCTTAATACACCACTGCAGTTACCAAACATGAAAAATTAAAAGTGAAATAAATCACTTACCGCAGTTATGAATCGTACTTATTGCTGCTCCCGAATGTCGACTGTTGAAGAAAATCCCGCCTCTGTAGATTTAAAATATTTACAGCAATATGCTGTACTTTTGCATCAAACCACCACGTGATCCACGTGATCAGATTATGCTTTAAGCATTTCTTGTTAAAGATGTTGGTTTTTTTTTTTTGTTTGTTTGTTTTTTGTTTTTTGTTTTTTTTCTCCTAGTGTTTTTTAATTGCGGGCGATGTGTTATTTATTATATAAAGACTGTGTTTGTTTCATTTATATTTTGTGTAAAAGTCTATCTAATACCGAAATACTTGTTAAAAATAAAACAGCTGACTATATTGGTCATACAACTATGGTTTATGTATTTCTTCAGACAATAATTTCATCTGATTTGAGTTCTATGCTGATTTTTTGAGTGCTAGCTTGATTTTATGCTATACTTTATACTACAATTTATTTTAGACTCTTCTCAGATATATTATCATTAACAACTAGAATAACTTAAGATGCATCTAGCCTACCTGATTATGATACTAAACTTACCTTGAATTGAACCTTATCAGTAAGTGAAACAAACTGATTAATTTGTAATTAGGTCAAATGGACACCATCTTGGTCAGGCTGGGAGACCAACTAAAACCAACTAAAATCTTTATGGAGCACATGAGATGCAGATAAAGTGAGATCTTGACCCTTAAGAAACTTAAATTAATGCAGTCATGTAACAAATTTGTTTCAAAGATAAAATTTAATGAATTACTAATTATTACATTTGAAATAAAAAAAATGTAAAGCCTCTACAAATATTAGAAATTGTGAATATAAATAATTGGGAATCATGTAAAAAAAAAAAAAAATAAAATAAAAACACATTTCACATTGCACATTTCATTGATTTATTATAACATTTATGTAGTTTTGTTCGCTTGGCTGTTTCCTTACAAAAGTTCAGAAATTTGTCAAGTTTTTCATCATGTGTCTTTTTTAATTATATTAAAATTGTTATAAAATTGTTTAAAATTGTCATTAACAACTAGAATAACTTAAGAGGTATCATCTAGCCTACCTGATTATGATACTAAACTTACCTTGAATTGAACCTTGTCAGTAAGTGAAACAAACTGATTAATTTGTAATTAGGTCAAATGGACACCAGCTTGGTCAGGCTGGGAGACCAACTAAAACCAGCTACTTCTAGCTAAAACCAGCTACTTCCAGCTACTTCCAGCTAAAACCAGCTACTTCCAGCTTAACAAGCTAAAACCAGCCTGGCCAGGCTGGGAGACCAGCTAAAACCAGCTACTTCCATCTTAACCAGCTACTTCCAGCTAAAACCAGCTACTTCCAGCTTAAACCAGCTAAAACCAGCTACTTCCAGCTTAAACCAGCTAAGACCAGCTACTTCCAGCTAAAACCAGCTTGGCCAGGCTGGGAGACCAGCTAAGACCAGCTACTTCCAGCTAAGACCAGCTACTTCCAGCTACTTCCATCTTAACAAGCTAAAACCAGCCTGGCCAGGCTGGGAGACCAGCTAAAACCAGCTACTTCCAGCTTAACAAGCTAAAACCAGCCTGGCCAGGCTGGGAGACCAGCTAAAACCAGCTACTTCCAGTAGCTAAAACCAGCTCCTTCCATCTTAACCAGCTACTTCCAGCTAAAACCAGCTACTTACAGCTTAAACCAGCTAAAACCAGCTACTTCCAGCTAAAACCAGCCTGGCCAGGCTGGGAGACCAAATAAGACCAGCTACTTCCAGCTAAGACCAGCTACTTCCAGCTACTTCCAGCTAAAACCAGCTACTTCCAACTACTTCCAGCTTAACCCAGCTAATTCCAGCTAAAACCAGCTACTTCGAGCTTAAACCAGCTAAAACCAGCTACTTCCAGCTAAAACCAGCCTGGCTGGGAGACCAGCTTGACCAGCTTGGCCAGGCTGGGAGACCAGCTAAAACCAGCTACTTCCAGCTTAAACCAGCTAAAACCAGCCAACCAGCTTAAGCTGGAAACAGAATTGCGACATGCTTTGATCTTACCGCCACACAGTCACGTGGTTCATGGGGCTCTCAATAGTTCCAAACAACTCTGCGCTGTCAATCTCTTTGAATGAGTTTAAGTAGGCAGCAGACATATAATAGACAGCAGTTTCACTATATTTTCAGCAATTACTGCTAATTAATAACACATAATGTGCATTGATTGTGCATTGATAACAAATAGGTGACTATTTTATTCTGGGCAGTGATAAAGAGACAATATGTTCTCATACTCCTTGGCAGTCAAATGTGACCAAAAACCTTTAGTTTAACCAAGTTTAACCTTTAATCAATTTAAATAATGTACTATATTTTAGTTCAGTTCTAGTTAGTTGATGTTTTTGTTTAGAGATTTTTGGTACAAAATAATAAGTGTGTTGCTCTGTCTTGCCTGTGGCCAGTTTTCTGTGCCCTCTTGAATCTCACGCTAAAATAAGAGTTGGCAGCCCCTTATCATTACACTTATCTTTCATGGTGTGAACGGGGCTTTACAAATACCAGGTCAAAATGTTACAAAAATTGCAACATATAGCACAATAGCACAAAAATGTTTATGGAATGCATTATTTCTGAATTGTTTCAGTCGTATGTTCATCTAACATTTTTTAAATGTTACTACTTGTTTCAGTTCAAAACATTCAAAATTCATGTTCCCATGGTGTTTGCAAAATTATAAAATGGAATGTTACCTTAAAGTTCACATAATCAAAAAAAAAAAAAAACCTTTTAAAACATTAAAAAAAAATGACATATTGAATGTGCAGAGAACATTCAGAAGTAATGTTCAGCAAGACTAGCAAATAAATAAAAAATAAAAAAAGTTTTATAGAGTTGTGTATCTCCCCCCAATCAGTTTGAATAACTAGCTGCTGCACGGTGCTGCTCTGTCTTGTCTGTCAGTGGTTGTTGGTGACCTCTTTGCGCCGCCAAAATTTTTTTCACTTTGTGAGTAAATGGATGTGTGGTGTGAGAAAACTCAATTGCATGAATCTCACAGTAAATTCTTGAGAGTTGGCAGCCCCTTATCATTATAGTGTGAACGGACCTTTATTTAGAATGTGCAGACTGATATACACAACATAGAAATTAGAAAATGTCTGATAGCAGCTGTAACATCAAGTTTGCTATATGACATTTTAGGCCTTTATCAGACCTTTATCTATAAAATGTGGTGTCATTTGCAGACTTGATGTAACTGCTGCTACACAACATCACATCACAATACGTAGTGGGCATCAGTGTTGAGAAACTAATTTTGTGGTGTTTTCTGTCCGATGATCCATATTTTAAAGAAAAGACTGAAAAAAAAAATGACTGGAAAGTTGTTTTGTATATGTTTTAAAAACAAAAACAATATATACACATCCTTTAAAATTATTCAGTCTCCACAAAACTGTTTTCTCAACCTGCTGCAGGCAGATGCCCAATGTGAGGTGTGACCAGCCTTTAGTGATGTAATACCAGGCGTTGCTGTCTGATATAAAACCAACAGTCTGTCACCAGGACCGAGAAGACAGAGCCAGATCAAGACTCAACTTGTACCAGTGCATCAACAGCTGAAAAAATGGGTATGTGCATTATTTATATTACATATTCAAATTACAAGTGTTTTTTGCAGTAAATGCAAAACTGTGAAAGATACAATCAATGCACACATAGTAAAAATGATTGCAAAAATGATATAATTAAAATAATATAATTAAGTCAGGGCAAAACATGTTTTTCAATTACTTAAAATGTCAATAAAAGAAATAATAAATAAATAATAGTAATAACAATAATTAATTAATTAATTAATTAATTAACACAAATAAATAAACAAAAAAAAAAAAACAAATAAATCAATTTCAGCTTAATTGTTTAAGTTATTCAAGATGGCAAAAATATATATATATATATATAATATAATATAATATAAAGTATTGCTGAATATATATATATAAAAAACAATGTAACATTTTTAACAAAATAACAAAGGCCAAGAGTGCTGCACTGGTCTCTTCAGTAAATCAGCGGTGCTCTTTGGACATATGGAGGTAAATTTCAAACTGAAAAACTAAACATTCCAAGGCACTCGTGTAGAAAAAAAAAAGCCTTTAATGGACTGGGCTACATCATTAAAACAATTGGATGGCTGAAGAAGGCTGTGTATGCCAAAACGCGTAGATCTACACTTTTAATTGTTTTAATGATGTAGCCCAGTCCATTAAAGGCTTTTTTTTTTTTTTTCTACACGAGTGCCTTGAAATATTTCGCTTTTCAATGTAACATTTTTGTCATAATTAAACATGGATATTATTCTTTAAATGAATAATACTGGACAGATTACAGATTAGGAAGGTATTAAATAAACCTTTGGAACCAACGCCGGACACTAGGGGAATTTAGTCTTTAAAATATAAGTAATAACTGCTGGAATGACAGAACTGTAATATTTGCATACTAAATATTATTTGGTCTTCTTTCCTATTAGCGTTCTTAATTTTGATTGGTTTACTTTTTTTTAATATAACCACATTTACATAGCAAAAAACAAGTCTGAGTTTTTTTTTTTTTTTCAATATTCAATTTTTTTCAAACTCAGTGGTTTCTCTACATTATTGCTTTGATTCACAGTTCATTCACAAACACATCTTTCACAATTAGTAATATTTTCTCAGTAAAAATCAAGTTATACAATTGAATCTGTTTATTCAAACTCAATATCCGCTACATCTACAGTTATTGCCACAGTAATGGACATTTAAAGGCCAGTGCCAAAAGTTTCTTATTTACTAGTATAAAAAGACCCCTTAATCCACAGAAGCTGTTTGAGCAGGCCATAAGCAGACAAGCTAAAAGTACACATGTGCTGTATCCTGAATATAGGTTAATGAATTCAGGGAAGAGGATCAAGGTTCCATTGTGTAGGTACAATAGGTATAAATATTCTTTTAGCCCGTTGTCTGTTAAGTTTTTAAATGATCAAAAGTAAGTGTATTCTGTGGGTATGCTGGAGGGGGGGGCGGGTTTGATGGATTATGGTAGGAGTGTTAATTGCATAGGTCCATCTGGTGAAATTGTACGACATTTATATATATGCTAATTTGCTTTATTTTGTTTTTTTATTATTATTTTTTTCTTCATGTCATGTCTTTTCTGTGCAGCACACTCTCTGTCCAAGCCAAATTTCTCCCATGGGAGATAGATAAAGTTAACCTAACCTAACCTTACCCCTCACACATGACAAGACAAACATTTCTATAAGTGTAAAATCAGACAGCCCTCACTGTTTTCTCTCTTTTTCTTCCTTTGTGTAGAAAACACCAGTTTTGAAGCTGAAAACATGACCGGAGGCACAGCACAAAACACCACTGTGCAGTATGCGGGATTTACAAACCTTAAAGTATTTTTCTGCATTTTCTTTCCCACCATTGTTTTGGGTCTCATTGGAAATGGGCTTGTCATATTTCTGACTGGCTGCAGAATGAAGAAGACCGTCAACTCCATTTGGTTTCTCAACTTGGCAGCTGCAGACTTCATCTTCTTGTTTTCCTCATGCATGCTATCTCTCGCATTGCAGTGGAGAATATCATTAATATATGTAATTTTCTGCATAATCTCACCAATAAATCTGTTTGCTAGTATTTTTTTTCTTGTAGTTATCAGTCTGGACCGATGCCTGTGCACATGGATGGTTGTTTGGGCTCAAAACAAACGTACTTTACTTAGAGCCAGGATCATCTGTATAATTGTGTGGGTTTCATCCATCGGCTGCACCATTCTTTTCTTTGTGCTACCTTCCATTCCTACCTTCCTACCGTCCTCTTTTGTGTTCCTGATCACATATGAATTTACAGTGGGCTTCCTCATCCCCTTTCTGATCATTGCATCTTCATATATAGCTATTGGAGTACGAATCAAACGCTTCAAAGGCAGAAAGCAGCTCAGGTCGTACCGGGTCATTATACTAATCTTAGCTTTTTTCATATGTTCGTTTCCATTCCATGTTTGGTGTTTTTATACAGTACAATTAAATTATGAAATAGTGTTTGGAATTGTCAGTGTCTACCTGCTTCATTTAAACAGCTGTCTGAACCCCATTCTCTATGTGTTCATGTGTGATGAGTATAAGAAGAAGCTTAAACAGTCTCTGCAGCTGGTGCTGGAGACAGCTTTTGCTGAAGATCATCTGCACTTTAGTGCAGATGGAAGTGGACAAGCAGGACAAGAAAACCAAACTGAACTGTTAGATCTGTAGAAAAGTGGTCCGTAAATAGAGAACCTGGATCTAATCCAGTATGTCCTTATCTAGCAACTTGTTAAAAGCAGCAACTACAAAATTCATTTTGATGTATGACTGTATGCAATTTATGTTGTAAAACCAAACAGAGAAAGTCTGTTCAAGTATAGGCTAATGAACATTATATGTTTGTGAAACTTTTCATGAATCCAAATATGCAAAAGCTCATTTTGTTATGCTGATTTCTGTTTGAACTTTATTCTGAATAAAAATACAGTGTATTAAAAATTCATGTTACATGTAGCAATTTTTATTGTAGGGTTTCCTTAAAACAACAACAAGATAAATAAAAATAACAAATCAGATAATAAAATATGATTTCTCTCACAAATACAAAATTCTAAAGATATTGGTGAACAATTTAATAAGTTGAGCTGATCACCTATAGGACAAAAAAACAGTTGAAAATGGTCCAAATACTAGGTCAAAATGTTACAAAAATTACAAAATGTTAGCACAAAAACGCCTAAAAAATGCCTTATTTCTGTATTGTTTTAGTCAGACGTTCATCTAACATTTTTTAAATGTTACTACTTGATTCAGTTCAAAACATTCAGAATTCATGTTCCCATGGTGTTTCCAAAATTTAAAAAAAAATTGAATGTTTCCTTATGTAACGCCAAGGAGCCCTCACCCTAGTACTGCCTGTACGCTCCCTCTGCTGCTTCTACTGTCACTTCCTGTTTGGGACTATTTAAAGACTAACCATGTGCTCAATACTTTGCGAAGTATTGCCAGTTATCCTGCCTGACTCCCTGTTGCCATTTTTGCTTTGTTCATTGGACTCTCAAGTTTACGGATTACCCTTTTGGATTGTTTGCTTGTTTGGACTGTCTTTATGGTATTTGACCCTCTGCCTGTTTTATTACTCTGCTGCTTGGATTACCTTTGTGCTTTGTTTGCCTGTGGATTGCCAATTTGGTTTTGACCCATTGCCTGCTATAGTGTTTCTGTCAATTTCTGCAAACCTTAATAAACAACCGCACATGGATTATACCTTTGCCTCAGCGTCCTCGTTACACCTTAAAGTTTGCATAACCAAAAAAAAAAAAAAAAGTTTACATTTTAAAACATAAAAAAATTACATTTTGAATGTGCAGAGAACATTCAGAATTAACATTTTAATGGGAATTTAATGACAACCTTAGCAAAATGACTGGTACTGTGTTTTTATCATAAAATATAAAATAACAGCTGCAATGCAGCAAGACTAACAAATAAATCTAAAATAAATCTGAATAACTCGCTGCTGCACGGTGCTGCTCTGTCTTGTCTTTCAGCGGTTGTCAGTGTCCTCTTTGCACCGTATTTGTATTTTTTCACTGTGTGAGTCTCACAGTAAATTCTTGAGAGTTGGCAGACCTTAACATAGTGTGAATGGGCCTTTACTTAGAGTGTGCAGACTGATATACAGAACATAGAAAATAGGAAATGTAAATCTGGTTCTCTCTCTGTCAGTCACGTTCGATGTTACATCAACTAACGTCATGGGGTCTCGCTTGGGAGCCCTCTGAGCTTAAAAAGAAAAGGCCAATTAACATTGGCGAGTGGAATTTGCATGCAAGCCACTCCCCCATACATACGGGTATATAATAGTGATGGGAAGTTTGGATCATTTAACCGACTCGGACCTTTGAGTCTCATTCAGCAAAATGATCAAATCTTTTTTTGAGTCATTTCGTTCATTTTAGCAAAGTAAATGTTACATGTTACTTCCCTAACACATCTACTGTGTTAGGGAGGTAACTGTAATGCTATAAGAAACAGAAAAGATTAATTAATTGTTTACCTGGGTCTTTAGTCTATGATTAGCTCACCTCACGTCCTATCTGACAATTTTTCAGGTCTGAGTCATTTGTTCATCACGTGACAGCCCCATAAACTTAACCTATGCAGTCTGAGCCAGAAAGAGAATTGATTAGTTCTCTCGAGTCTTCGGGTTTGAGTCATTCGTTCATCACGTGACATCCCCATAAGGTGAACGAATGACTCCAAAAACCCGAAGACTCGAAACCGGTGAGGTAATTCCAGTACAGAATCTAATAGGATGTTGCGCATGTGTGAATGAACAAATCACTCCCCGAGACACATTAAAGATTCGTTCAAAATTCACACTGTGCTGTGGTCCTTCCCTGAGTAACCCGCCTAAAACAGCAAATTTTCCTCAGCTTGCACAGTCGTCGAGAGTGTGTCTTACGAGATGACTTTCCTATTCCTATTCTCCAGAACAAATCCTGTGCGTACCTGGCTTTTCAGGATTGGAAGCCTACAAGAGAGCGGCAGTGTTCCTTTTTGTGGTGGGTTTCCTCATCCCGTTCATCATTATTTTGGCTTCTTATGTGGCGATTGGAGTACGAGCGCCTCCGGGAAAAACAATAAATTAAAACCCTTGTAACGGAATTTGGCGTTGCAATATAGGGTTCGGGCGCCAGGGGTAAAAAACCACCATAATAATTAAATCATTTTACAATGTCACAATGCAGATAAATTTGCTAATTTAATCAAGAACAACCAGACAATGATTTGAAGCTCATTCTAATTAACTCCATTCCAAGTAACATTCCAAAACAACTAACAAAAAACAGAACTTCCAGGCCCAGGAACATTACCTTTTAATACCCTACACAAAACAACAACGGGTGAACTATTTCAGGATCCACATAGACCAATCCACAAAACTCCAAAGAGAAATAAGATTTTAGTCCATTCAGTCCATTCATTTTACAAAAGTCTCTACACAAGCACACTATTGTTGACTTCATCACATGCACTTATATCAGTCTTTAACATTTGCACATTATAGTAGGCTTCAACATATGCACTTTATAGTAGGCTTCAACATATGCACTTTATAGTAGGCTTCAACATATGCACATAGTAGGCTTCAATATATGTACATCATAGTAGTCTTCAATATATGCACATCATAGTAGACTTCAATATATGCACAATATACTTCAACATATGCACATAGTAGGCTTCAACATATGCACTTTATAGTAGGCTTCAACATATGCACATTATAGTAGGCTTCAACATATGCACATTATAGTAGTCTTCAATATATGCACATCATAGTAGACTTCAATATATGCACGATATACTTCAACATATGCACTTTATAGTAGACTTCAACATATGTACATTAGAACAGGTACATTTCACCCGTTGGACTACTGGACCGGTGTTGTGTAATATTCAGTTCCCGTGAAAAACTGTTCCAAATGGGCGGGCTTAGTACGAATATTCATAGGTTCGTTCCTCGGTGGGCGTGGCCGTTTGAACTACGAACAAGCGAATGGAATGGAGTGTGTTGTCTGTTCTTCAGCTCTTGTTTGATGAATTATTTAAATAAAACCGAATGTTCATACGCCCCGTTTAGAGGTACAGCTGTTTATGTTATTCACATAATAGGTTAAAATGCTTTTATTTTTCCATGTGCTTTTATTAGAACGTAAATGATACTGAACAAGCACAGCAGGAATCGAACACATTTCTGTTGTTCCTCATTGTTTTTTGTCGTTAATTTAAAGCTGTAAACTGTGTCCCTAGTTGCTGTGTATCTTGCTGCATCGTAACTTTTCATAACTTTCACTGACTGCAGTTTAACTCAATTGTCATTCGATGCATGTTCAAATAAAGAAATCAATATTTTTTTTATGTTCTCTGCTGTTGTTTTGTGTTGCTTTGTTTTCGTTGTATGTTTTTTTACGAGCCTTACAATAAAAAATAAAGTCATTCGAAGCTGAAAGATGTTGTTTATGAGAGCTAAAGGGCAATTTAGAATAAGAGTGACATAAATAAAAAAGGGGTTCATTTTAAATATATTTCCCATAAAAGACTGTGCTTCTAGTACTTCAATACACACACGCACAAAGAGTTAACTTTTCCAGTTTTATTCATGCATAAATACATGCAGCAGCTGCATTACTTTTTGTAGGTGTTATCCAAATGTGTGTTCCCTCTGGATGCACAAACACAAGATATTACAAAATAAATTATACAAACATAAATGACACAAACTGAAATTAAGCTGTATATAAGTTTTGTTTAAATATGATTTTGCAAGAAACTGCTGGCAAATTCATGTTGTTCATATTTACATATGTACACAAGATTAATATATATACACAATACTGTGTTTGGCAATCTGTTCCTTGCTCATTATCCCTGCACACTGAGGGGAACATATAATTAAACATTAAAATAAGTAATTAACAATTGTATTAACTATCTCCATTAATCCAATTTATTAAGCACTATAAATGAGCTGTGGTGTTGAGTTACATAATTATATTAAAATAGTAATAAATAACAGCCTCTGATGAATAGCATATGCCCATCAACCAAACATCTTGGTAGCTGGATTCTAAAAAAATGGATAGAAAAACTTTCCACTTGTTGTGTGATTTTAAAAAGTCTGGGACAATCCCTGATGACTTCACAAAAAACCAAAAATATGTGCTTTTGAGAAAGGCAAAGAAATTCATTATGAAGGGTGAGTGTGGCATATTTGGTTTTACGTAGACCTTGGTTCAGTGAGTCTTCTAGTGTGTAAAGATGCTGGATTTTAATAAACAAAACTTACTGCCTTTAGATGAAGTTTTGTATTATATAAGAAGACAGGGAGAGGGTGGGTTAGCCAAAGTGATATGCTGCAGTGAAGAGGCCAAACAGATTTTCAAAGAATTCCACACCAGTCCAATCGGTGCCCACTGTGGTATTGTTAAAACAACGGATGCCATCAGTAATCGATTTTACTGGCCTTCCATGTCTGTGGATATTAGGAATTGGGTAAGTAAAAATTTTTTATATATATATATATATATATATATATACACTCTCTTTCTACTAAATGACTCTGTTTAGGTCAGGCAGTGTGCTGCATGTCAGTCAAAGCAGGCACAAATTAAGAATCAAGCAGATTATACACCTATTGAAGTAAGTTTCTGTAAATGAGATGACTTAATTATTTTGTACTTATGATAGCAACAACATTGAACATAACTTTTTTTCCACAGGTGGTTGAGCCATGGGACATTGTTGGAATGGATTTAGTGGGAAAGCTCACACCAACCAAGGATGGTTACCAGTATATCTGTGTAATTATTGATTACTTTACAAAATGGTGTGAGGCTTTCCCACTAAAAACTAAAAGCGCAGAGGAGGTCACAGGCTGTATTATCAAGCTGTTTTACAGATTTGGTGCCCCCAAAAGGCTACTGACAGACCAAGGCACGGAATTTGTGAACAAGGTAATGGTTAAACCTGATTTGCTTGTTTTTTATTAGTTTTAGGAATTGGAAAAAAAATCAACAAATCCTGTTGTCTCTACCTATGTTAACAGATCAATATGGGTGTCTGTGAAATGCTTGGCATTAAAAGGAGTTTATGTGCTCCCTACCATCCACAGACCAATGGATTGGTAGAAAAACTCAATGGTACAATACAGAGGTATGAAACTGACAATTTCTAATTAAAGTACAATTAAAAATACTGGCTATTGCAGTTAGCAGGGGATTTTTCAAAATTGCCATGCAAATAGAGAAATTTTGCTATTAATGACTCCTCTCTTATTCAAAGGGCATTATGCAAGCTGGTGGGAAAGGAGCCGCACAAGTGGGCAGATTATCTGGAGGCCACAATGTTTGGCCTCCGTACAAAAAAACAAATTACAACTCAGTACTCGCCATACTTTCTCATGTTTGGCCGCGAAGCAAGGTATCCATGCGAAGTACCTGAGAAATATGAGGTTAGTATATTATTTTTAAATGTTACATTTTCTTCTGTAATTCAAATGAAAATACAATATTTTCTTGCGTAGATCAATGAGACAATCGAGGACACTGTAGCAGAGGAGTTTATTGCAGAATGCATTAAAAGGCAGGAGAGGATTTACCAAACAGTACGGGACAATATTTCTAATGTCCAACATAAAACAAAAAAGAGAAAATTAGAAAAGGGATTATCTATTGCCATAAAAGTTGGAGACAGGGTAATGAGGCAGAATGTACGGAGCATGCAGAGAAAGGGAGGCAAACTTGACCCAGACTACATTGGTCCATTTACAGTAATAAATGTGGAGGGAAAATCCATTGACTTAAAGGATGACAAAGGACAATACTTTCCCAAAATTAACAAAGACCATTTAGTCCATTTCATAGAATGTCCCCAAATTCCTGCTGCCACCCAGCCTCCTTCCCATGCTGCACCCATCCAGCCTCCTCCTGCCCATGCTGCACCCATCCAGCCTCCTCCTGCCCATGCTGCATTCACTCAGCCTCCTCCTGCCCATGCTGCACCCATCCAGCCTCCTCCTGCCCATGCTGCATTCACTCAGCCTCCTCCTGCCCATGCTGCATTCACTCAGCCTCCTCCTGCCCATGCTGCATTCACTCAGCCTCCTCCTGCCCATGCTGCACCCATCCAGCCTCCTGCCCATGCTGCATTCACTCAGCCTCCTCCTGCCCATGCTGCATTCACTCAGCCTCCTCCTGCCCATGCTGCATTCACTCAGCCTCCTCCTGCCCATGCTGCACCCATCCAGCCTCCTCCTGCCCATGCTGCATTCACTCAGCCTCCTCCTGCCCATGCTGCATTCACTCAGCCTCCTCCTGTCCATGCTGCACCCACCCAGCCCCAGACAAACTGTTCACTCTGTATGTATGCTTCCGTCAACATACATATACATCTTCATATAAATAACTGTAAAGTTGCAATGAAAGGTAACTGAGCATCTCACTCTCTTACTCACATACAGTGTTAGAAGAAATATGGGCCAAGAAAAAAAGGCGGGATACTATGTAGTAAAATCGGCCCATATAAAGTGTTTACATGGGATGTTGAACGCCTCAGACCTGGAGAAATGCTTGAAAGTGAGGTAGAACCCATCAGTATTTATAAATCTGCAAACAGTGTGTGTAATTGTTCTTTTAAAATATTTTGGTTTAATCAATTGTTTTCTAGGCATAAATAAATGTGATGTAAGGGATACAATTGTATAAATCTATTTGTTTTTTGTTTTAGGTTATCAATGCATACTTGACCTTGCTTACAAAAAATTACAGTGGCAAGGGCTATGTACTTGATTCATATCAGGCATCAAACCTCTGGAATGGCAGTGGCAGTTCAATGAAAAGGGTAAAAACAAAAATCCTGATTTCTTTAAATTGACTTTTCATGTTTTTTCATGTAGGAGAACTAGTAAACTGACCTTGTTACAATATTTCATGCATCTCCACTGTAGCTGGATCCAGGGAAATATGATGTTGTCATTGGTTCAATTAACGAGAACAACCACTGGACACTCATGGTCTGTTTCCTTCCAGTCTCATCCTTCTGTGAACTAAAGTGATAGAAATTCATAGCAAGGTTAAATAATTTTCATTTTACAGGTGATATATCCTAAAGAATGGAGGATTCTATACTTAAATTCTCTTGGTGAAGACCATAAAAAATTAGCTCAGTGTGAAAAGGTTGTAAGGTCAGAACAAACATATGCCCTTAATGTCCTCATTTATTAATTGCTTGTCTGATTTTATTTTATTAACATTTGAAATATTTCTGAACCCAACAAAGCAAATTTATGGCCACAAAAGGAATTGCTGGCAAGTGGAAATGTGGTACTTTACCACACAGTTTTCAACAGGATGGCAATTCATGTGGGATTTTTGTATGCAAAGTAGGTGTTTTTTTTTTTTGTTTGTTTGTTTTTTTTTTTTTTTTTTTTTTTTTAAGCACAGGTATCAAAAGTGTTAACGTATTGGGGGTTTAATTAATTACTTTGTAGTTTGCAGAAGCAATTCTAACAGGTGGCAGTTTGGAGTTTGAAACCACAGTTACAAATATCAATATGTTTCGCAAAGAAATGGGCCTGTGTCTGCTACAAAAAAGTGGTATGTATGTTTATAAAATTGACACATCATTTGCTTCATCAATATTAAGACATTAAGTGCATTTTGTTGGTGCTTTTATTTCCATAGATGACCTTTCAGACTTATGCTTGGCATGTGGGGACAAATACCCATCCACACAAGATACACATGACTCTTGGGTCTGTCAGCCAGCAATTGCTCTTTGAATGTTCTTTGAATATTTCTTTAAAATATGCTGTCATTTCATTGTTTTATTCAGATTCAGTGTGACTGCTGTAATGGGTGGTTTCACTGGGAATGTGTAAACCGACCCAATACAAAAGATGTTTTTGTCTGTCCTGGATGCCAAGGCCCTGTTTAATTTAATAGGATTTCTATGCACCATTTGATTTGTAAGTCATCACTTAAATCTTAAATTAAAATCATCACTTACATTAAAAACACCTCTTTAGCCAGACTTTACAGAATGCATCCTGTATCTGCACTTTAAATGTACAAGTTAAAATGCAAATAACACTTTTTTTTTTTTTTCATCTGCAGATAATTACTCTGTCTGCCCTTCCACCTTACCTCAGGATGCCCATATAATCCCCAGCTCCAGTTGGATGCCAGACTCTCACAGAGACAGTGCCCATCCCAAGGTTCTGGTGGTGCTGTTCTGGATGTCCACATATTTAATTCTTTTCATGCTTTAAAACATGCAACATTGTAAAGCACCATATAATTAAATGAGAATAGAATGGAATTTCTTGTAATCACTATGCATTCTGACAATGCCTAATTTCTACTGATGTATTAATGTATGAATAAAATAGGAAAAGTTAACTCTTTGTGTGTGTGTGTGTGTGTGCAGCTGGTATTCATCACGTTATGGGGACCAAATGTCCCCACAAGGATAGTAATTCCAGTAAATGTTGACCTTGTGGGGATATTTGTGAGGTCCCCATGAGGAAACAGGCTTATAAATCATGCAGAAAGAGTTTTTTTTTTTTTTTTTTTTTTATAAAGAGAAAGTAAAAGTGTGCACAGTCTCCTGTGAGGGCTAGGTTTAGGGCGATAAAAAATAGGGTTTGTACAGTATAAAAACCATTACGCCTATGGAACGTCCCCATAAAACATGGAAACACAACATGTGTGTGTGTGTATGTGTGTGTACCAGAAGCACAAACTTTTATGGGCAATACATTTAAAATTACCTTTCTTTTCTTTTTCTTTTTAGACCTCTTTTCTTTTTGCTTTTTTATTTTAGCTCACATAAACAACATCTTTCAGCTTCAAATGACTTTATTTTTTATTGTAAGGCTCGTAAAAAAAAATATACAACGAAAACAAAGCAACACAAAACAACACCAGAGAACAACATAAAAAAATATTGATTTCTTTATTTGAACATGCATCGAATGACAATTGAGTTAAACTGCAGTCAGTGAAAGTTATGAAAAGTTACGATGCAGCAAGATACACAGCAACTAGGGACACAGTTTACAGCTTTAAATTAACGACAAAAAACAATGAGGAACAACAGAAATGTGTTCGATTCCTGCTGTGCTTGTTCAGTATCATTTACGTTCTAATAAAAGCACATGGAAAAATAAAAGCATTTTAACCTATTATGTGAATAACATAAACAGCTGTACCTCTAAACAGGGCGTATGAACATTCGGTTTTATTACCTTATTTAAATAATTCATCAAACAAGAGCTGAAGAACAGACAACACACTCCATTCCATTCGCTTGTTCGTAGTTCAAACGGCCACGCCCACCGAGGAACGAACCTATGAATATTCGTACTAAGCCCGCCCATTTGGAACAGTTTTTCACGGGAACTGAATATTACACAACACCGGAAGAACACACAATAGAGAAATCCTAATATTTACATTGCATCAAAAAAACAACAAACAAACAAAATCTTTAACTGGAGCGCTCAAAAAATAAATAAATAAACAATTGCCGCTTGTAACACGCTATATTGGTGCATTAACCACGCACTTTTCAAGTTCAGCAAAAAGATCGCTCACATGCTGCTCTCTAATAGAACGATCCTCTCTTCAAACACGCTTTACATGACCCGTATAAAGACAAAACTAACTAACCACCAACTTGTGCACCGTGACAAATTGTAAAACTTAAGCGGGTTCAGCAACCAAGCAACTGAATCATGTTTCCGACATACTCACGGCAGCGCAGCGCAACGCGCGCGTTTCGACAATGGGAAGAGAGAGCGAGCGAGAGAAAGCGAGAGAGAGCGCGCATCCTTACCAAACTTCCTTAAATAACTTCCTGTTTTCCCCCAAATACACACAACAGCGCCCCCCAAAACTAAATAGGAAAAAAATAAACAAAAACATTGACGACTGTCACACCCTTCCGTATTATCCTTGCAGTCATCCTGGCCTTCTTCTTCTGCTGGCTTCCCTTTTATGTTTACGAAGTGAGGTTGACTGAAAAGACTCAGAAAGACCCATCAGCTGAGCTAATCAAGATTAAGGATGTTTTCAGCCAGATAGGGCTCTTCATAGTCAGTCTTACAATTTTTTTTACTAATTTAAAAAAATTTGTAATTGTATTGTGTATTTGTATCTCATTTCCATGGATCACTGTTTTTATAGTGGACTAAAATGTGTTCTTGCTTTTACTTTACAACACTATTTAAATAAATCTCATACAAATGTGAAAAAAACTATTTCAATATTTTTTTTAACTTAAAACATAAAATAAAGAAAATGTTAATTAAAATACTTTTTTGTAAGACAAGTATCTACATTATGAAAAATAATTTAGTGATTTTATTTCTAATTATTTATTTATTTAGTGTGGGTATGTGTGAGTGTACAGACATACACATTTTTATAAATGTCCAGAAACATCCCAGTTTCAGTGAAGTACATTTTGAAATATCCGGTACCAGTGTTCTACTGAAAAATCAAGATGAAAAATGAGCATGCATTTTTGCTTACTTCTAGCCATTAATGTTTTTTTTTTTTTTTTTACTTTTAGCCCCAACTGATGATAAAATCAATCAGCAAGAACTTCCTGTGAAACCAGTTAAGGCTTTGATCTTTTAATTAAGTGTTCTTATGATGCCACACTGTAGGCCCTTATCAGTAATAACAACAAATCCTATAGAGATATAGTACCAGGGTTTGCTGTTTGGTATAAAACTAAAATGAAGCATATAGCGTTAGTTCTGGCAGGCCACGTGAGTCAAGCTCGCATCAGCTGACTCTCAGCTGATCGCATCTACCTATGGGAATACGACACCTATCATGGCATTCCTATGTAAGCTCTATTCAGTATTATTCGGCAGCTTTGTCGCTTGCTCAGGAGCAAAACACCCTCCTCCATCCCCAACTCCTCCTTTCCCAACTCCAGAAGCCACAGTCAGAACTTGGCTTCTGATATTCCTCATTGAATCAGTCTCCTTTTATCTGAGTAATGTCTTACGCTTAAATATCATTAAGTACATTAATGATATCTGCTTTGTTTTGTTCTGTTTACCCTGGGGGGTTATTATTGCTGCTCTCCCTGCTAATTCATGACATGCTGCATGGATGGGCAGGGAGTTTTTTGCCCAGAACAGAATCATGCCGCCAAACCAAACTGTATGCTAACTGTCTATAATTTTGAGGACAGTGGTCCTGACAAGACTTAGATATTCAAGTTAACTTAACAAAAAAATGGTTAAACTTAAAAGCTGGGTAAGTTACCCAGCTGCCTTAAAATTTTAAGTTAAATCAACTCAAATATCTAAGTTGCCACATAGTACTTAACATTTCAAGTTGACTAAATGTTTTTGAGTTGACTAAACTTAAAATTTTAAGGCAGCCAGGTAACAAATTATTTTATGTTGACTCAACAAATTGTTTTTTACAGTGTATGTGTGCTATGCCCTGATAGCACACATACATCACAGAGACGTCTATTTGAAGTCTGCAGTTACATCTGGAAGATGTATTTTTAGAGCGTAAAGTGTTTGCTCATCTGCAATACATCTACAGGACATTTCCTATCAGATGTCAAATAGACGTCTATTAGATGTCTTTAAGATGTTTATGATTTAGAATGCATGTAAAACTGACATCTTATGGACAGTTATCACAGGTGTTTGTCATTAGTTCCCTCATTTGCCCTGTATTTAGGTTGCTGTATTTCACCTTTCAGTTGTTGTCACGATACCAAAATTTTGACTTTGATACAATACCTGACTAAAATATCATGATACTACTACTGAACTGATACGTCGAAAAAAAACATAGAACAACAGGAAAAATAATTGAATAACAGATGATCCAAATGGAGTCCATAGTTGTTTTATCTATTAAAACAAAACATTTCATCCCCTCTTTTAAAAAACAGAAAAAAAAAAAATAATAATATTAATCACATGCCAGTGCTACAACACAGGATTATGATAAACAACTACCAAGCCTACACGTATGTAGAGATCTTTGCTATTGGTAAGTTAGCTTAAAGGATGAAGCCAAATCTTATTTCATGATATAGTCATTTTATTTCACAACAACAATTTATGCAATTTAAATATTGCATAAAAAAAGTATTTATTAAAAAGCATGTTTAATTAATTAAAAATCATGACACTTGCAGAATTTAACAGCAATTTATTATTATTATTATTATTATTATTATCATTTATTTATTTATTTATTTAATTACATGTTTTTAAGGCGCTATGAAATGCATTTTTATTATTTTTCCTCAAATTCAGTTTTGTTTGTGAATCTCTATTTTCCATTAATTTTTGTTTTGGATTCTATTTTAATCGTTTCATTACATTTTAATAATCAAAAGCATGTCTAATGGATTTATAAAGAATAATGAGATTAGATAAAGAATTAATTTATTATAAAATATTTATTTGCCAGTACTTTCCTGCTGGCAGTGATCAGTCTGGACCGCAGCCTGTCCACCTGGTTGTGTGGGCCCAGATATTTGCCTGCTTATTTGGTTAGCAGCAGTTGCTTGCAGTCTGCCTTTAGTCATCGGAGAACACATTCCTATTCTCCAGAACAAATCCTGTGCATACCTGGCTTTTCGGGACTGGTTTCCTCATCCCGTTCATCATTATTTTGGATTCTTATGTGGTGATTGGAATAGGAGTTAAGCACCTCAGGAAACTAAACTAAAACCCTTCTGTATTATTCTGGCAGTCATAAGCCGTTTTTCCACTATCGGGCCGAACGGTTCTCAGAACAGTCAGGTACGATTCCAGTTGTGTTTCAACCTGAGCCTGGTACGGCACGGCATGATTACAAACCGTTCTCGGCCCGGAATTCTCGGCACAGTTAGACAACCGTGCCAAACCGTGCTGATAGAATGTGTGTGCTAAGTGAAAGTGCGCTATTTGATCAAACATCCAAACAGCTGGGTTCATAGCTCATGTGGTATTTTTTACCTTCTGTGTCCATCTCTGTTGGCATGCATATCCCCTCAGCATTTGTTGGTAACGGTATACCTGTCATCTCATACAAAATTTTTTATTTAACTTAAAACGTCAAAAATATACATATATATATTAAAATATATATATATATATATATATAATATAAAAAATTAAAAATTAAAAAATAATTTAGTGATTTTATTTCTAATTAGTTATTTGTTTATTTAGTGTGTGGGGGGGGGGGTATATGTGAGTGTATGTCCAGAAACATGAAAAATTAAGTTTAATATAGTCAAATAGAGTAAGAAAAACTGTGGTTTTTAGAATGACTGCAGTTTCAGTGAAGTACATTTTGAAATATCCGGTAGCAGTGTTCTACTAAAAAATCAAGATAAAAATGAGCATGCATTTTTGCTTGCTTGTAGCCATTAATGTTTGCTTTTTACTTTTAGATAAAATCTATCAGCATGAATTTCCTAGTCTGGCAGGAAAGATTATGCTGTAGGTGCATGCCCGCTACCCCCTATGAAACCAGTTAAAGCTCTGATCTTTTAACTAAGTGTGCTTATGATGCCACACTGTAGGCCCCCATCAGTAATGACAACAAATCAGCCTATAGAGAAAGAGTACCAGGGTAAAACCAACAATCTGTCAACAGTATTGAGAAGACAAGAAAGACCAAGATCAAGAATTGACTTGTACAGTGCATCAACAACTTAAAAAATGGGTAAGAACTAAATATGTGTATTATTCATATTACATGTTTATAACTCTCAGAGTGTAGTAAATGTAAGACTGTGTAAGACACAGTCAATGCACAGATTAAACAATTTAAATATTATTATTCAAGTTATTTAAGATTCAACTAAGATTAAAAAAATATATATATATATATTTTTTTCAGTTTGATTATTCTCAAACATTTAAAGCAGCAACGGAACTTAAGTTTTAAAGTTGAACTACGTAGATTCATCTAATAAGTGTTGTTGAAGATACTGAAACACAATACAAATATACCCTCTTCAATAAAAAATTTAAAAAGGTAATCGCGATTTTTTTACATCTCGCAATTCTTACTTTTTTCTCAGAACCGAGTGATATAGGCTCAAGTCGCAATTACGAGTTATAAAGACAGAATTGCGGTATATAAACTCGCAATTGTGAGGGGGAAAAAATTAACATTTTCTCCGAATTGCAAGTTTATGTCTAACAGTTCTGACTTAATAACTCGCAATTGCATGTTACAAATTTAGAACTGAAAGATAAAAAGTCACAGTTCGAATTTCTTTAGTGCTGGAAACAACTGCTGGAATGGCAGCATTGTAATATTTGCGTACTGTATTTGATTTTTATTCAATATCTGGTACATTGACTGCCACAGCAATAGTGATAAAAAGCGTCAGTGGTCAATGCCAAAAGTTTCTTATTCAATAATATAAAAAGAACCAAGACCCCTCACACATGACAAGAAAAACATTTCTTTAAATGTGAAATCAGACAGCAGAAATGATGTGTAAATACTGTACAGTAGAGCTCATTAAATATTGGTCTTACATCATACTGTAACGGGGTGAATGAGACGAGAGGCGAGCGGATCCATATGCACACTTTTATTAATAGGACAAGACAGATACATGGTCAATGCAGGCAGGGTCAGACGAACAAGCAAACAGGAACAACGCAGGCTAAGCACAGTGGGAGTCCGTAAAACAGGCGTGAGTAAAACCAGGGGCGAACGGTATCCGAAACGGGGCAATCCAAGAGAAGAATCCAACAATCCGAGCGAGTGTCCGAAAAGGTAGGCGGCAGACAAACGTAAACGAAATAACCAGGCGAGAGATCAAAAACCAGGAACTAGGAACTTGGAACAGGAACTAGGAATACAACAATACAACGATTCAACAATCCGTGAAGAGCACTGGGAAGGACCGGGGCTTTATAGAAAGCCTGATTGGTCACGGGGGCTGACGCAATCAGTGCGGTGGAGGATGGGAGATGTAGTCCGGGGTGTGATGCAACAGTCAGAGTGTGTAGGTGAGGTGAGAGTGACATCTGGTGGTGAGCGGACAACGGGACACCGACCAGATTCGTGACATAGCCCCCCCCCCAAGGAGCGGCTTCCAGACGCTCGAAGGGAACAACAGTCCAGAGGAGCGGTGGGGTGGGAGCGAGACAGGGCGAAGGCTGGAGGGCCAGGTCCATGTGGGAGGCCCAGTGATTGAGGCAGGACCGACAGAGCAGGTACCCTCCAGGGCGGGGCCGGAGGCGGAGCAGGGGCCCTCCAGGGTGGAGGCGGAGCAGGAGTCCTCCAGGGCGGAGTAGGAGGCGCAGGAGCCCTCCAGGGCTGAGCAGGAACCCGCGTCATGGACTGGGACCTGGGGAGAGCAGGGACAGAGGAGGCAGAGAGAACAGGGAGAGAAGCAGAGAGACCACAGGATAACGCCGCCTCCACAGGAGGTTCTACAGTCGACGCTGACACCTCTGGAGGCTTTGGCACAGCTTCTCTGATGGAGAAGGCCTCTGGAGCAGCCCTGAGACCAGACGGGACCTCTGGAGCAGACTTGAGACCAGACGGGTCCTCTGGAGCAGACTTGAGACCAGGCGGGACCTCTGGAGCAGGAAACTGCGTTATGGCCTGGGACCTAGGAACGGCAGAGACAGAGGAGGCAGACAGAATAAGGGGAGAAGCAGAGAGGTTGTAGAGGGATGCCGCCTCCATGGGAGGATCTACAACCAAGGCTGACCCCTCAGGAGGCATTGGCATGGCTTCTCCAAGTGAGGGGAGCTCTAGAGCAGACTTGAGATCAGACGGGAGCTCTGGAGCAGACTTGAGATCAGACGGGAGCTCTGGAGCAGGCTTGTGATCAGACGGGAGCTCTGGAGCAGGCTTGTGATCAGACGGGAGCTCTGGAGCAGGCTTGTGATCAGGCGGGAGCTCTGGAGCAGGCTTGTGATCAGGCGGGAGCTCTGGGGCAGGCTTGTGATCAGGCAGGAGCTCTTGGGCAGGCTTGTGATCAGACGTAACCTCAGGGGCAGACTTGTGAACAAATGTGACCTCAGGAGCTGACTTGGGAACAGACGTGACCTCCGGGGTGGACTTGTGAACAGACGTGACCTTCGGAGTGTAGTGTGCGGCCCACATACTGAGAATGGTGATCGCCATCGCACTGGCCGACATGATGTAACTTGACTCTGGGCGGTCAGACGAGACGTGACTTGACTCTGGGCGGTCAGACGAGACGTGACTTGACTCTGGGCGGTCAGGCGGGACGTGGCTTGACTCAGAGCCATCAGGCGGGACGTGGCTTGACTCGTGAGGATCAGTTGTGGCTTGACCTGGTTCGTGGAGATCGGCTGTGACTTGACTTGATGCGTGAAGATCAGTAGTGTCCTGATTTGACTCATGGAGATCAGCGGTGACCTGACTTGACTCATGGAGATCAGCGGTGATTTGACTTGGCTTATGGAGATCAGCAGTGACTTGATCTGACACGTGAAGACCAGTGGTGACTTGAACTGGCTTGTGACGATCAATGACTTTACTTGACTCAGGAACCACAGCCTTGACGTTGCTTGATGCAGGTACGACAGCCTTGATGTTGCTGGACTTGGAAGCTTGACTGGACTTGGAAGCTTGACTGGACTTGGAGGCTTGACTGGACTTGGAGGCTTGACTGGACTTGGAGGCTACAGCTGCAGCCTGACTTGACTCCGGAGCAGCGGCTGAAGCTTGACTTGGCTCTGGAATAAAAGCAGCAGCTTGACTTGGCTCATGAGGATCTGCTATAACCTGGTTTGACTCATGGAGATCCGCTGTACCGGGACTTGACTCATGAACAACATGGCTTGGCTCAGGAGCAACAGCTGTAATGTGACTTGACTCAGGAACAACATGGCTTGACTCAGAAACAACAGCTGTAACGTGACTTGACTCGTGGGGAACAGCCGTGACTTGGCTTGACTAGTGGAAAACGACAGCTGTATCTTGTCTTGACTCCGTGTCTTGACTTGACTCTGGGATAGCCGCTGCGGCATGAAGGAGCGCCAATTTAGCTGCCCATACCGTCACTAGAGGTGTGTCCAGCACGTGAACCATCATGGCCACAGGTGGCGTCCGGGTGCTGACCACAGGTTCTGGAGTGGCAGTCATATTGTGGAGTGGCTTGGAGACGGCGGCCATCTTGTGGAGTGGCTTGGAGACAGTGGCCATCGTGTGGAGGGGCTTAGAGACGGCGGCCATCTTGTGGAGGGGCTCTGGCATGGCAGCCATCTTGTGCAGTGGCTCTGGCGTGGCAGCCATCTTGTGCAGTGGCTCTGGCTCAGGAAAGATGGCTGTTACTTGACTTGAGATAGGAGCGATAGCTCTGACTTGACTTGACACAGGAAACACAGCTTTGACCTGACTTGACACAGGAACAAGGACCATAGCTTGACTTGACACTGGAACAGCAGCCGTAACTTGACTTGACTTGGAAACTTGACTTGACTCGGGAAATGCAGCTGCAACTTGACTGGACTTGGAAACTTGACTTGACTCAGGAAACACAGCTGCAACTTGACTTGACTTGGAAACTTGACTTGACTCAGGAAATACAGCTGCAACTTGACTTGACTCAGGAAACACAGCAGAAACTTGGGTAGACTTGGGAACTTGACTTGACTCAGGAAATGTAATTGTACCTTTGAATGGCTCTTGTATGGCAGCTGTGACGTGACGGAGCTCTGTGATCGCCGCCATTTTGTGAACGGGCTCCGCCGTCGCCGCCATCTTGTGAGCGCGCACCGGCGCTGCCGCCTTCTTGCGAACGGGCACCGCAGTCGCCGCCATTTTGTGCACGGGCTCTGTTGTCGCCGCCATTGCTTGAGCGCGCTCCTGCATGGCCGCCATTTCACGAGCGATCCAGGCGACAAACGTGTCTGTGGGATCGTGCTCCGGCATGACCGCCAATCTGCGGGTGGGACGCGTGGTCGCCATTACCGCGTTGTCACGTTCCCTCTCTGCGACCCCCACGGTGCACGGCGAACCCACACACGACAACGCAAAGTTCATGTAAGCCTCGAGCGAACAGCGCGGACCCTCGCGTCTAAGCCTTGCTCTTAACGGCTCATTCACACCGTCACAGAATACCTCAATTTTAATACAGTCCGGGAGGGTGGAGTAGTTGGAAATCTAAATAAACTCACGGGCATACTGTTCGAGGGTGTGGGATCTCTGTTTGATTCTGCATAGAGTTCTATCTGTGTCCATATCTGAATGTCCGGGGGTGAAGCTGCTGGATCCTGTGGTGACGGATTGTTCTGTAACGGGGTGAATGAGACGAGAGGCGAGCGGATCCATATGCACGGTTTTATTAATAGGACAAGACAGATACATGGTCAATGCAGGCAGGGTCAGACGAACAAGCAAACAGGAACAACGCAGGCTAAGCACAGTGGGAGTCCGTAAAACAGGCGTGAGTAAAACCAGGGGAGAACGGTATCCGAAACGGGGCAATCCAAGAGAAGAATCCAACAATCCGAGCGAGTGTCCGAAAAGGTAGGCGGCAGACAAACGTAAACGAAATAACCAGGCGAGAGATCAAAAACCAGGAACTAGGAACTTGGAACAGGAACTAGGAATACAACAATACAATGATTCAACAATCCGTGAAGAGCACTGGGAAGGACCGGGGCTTTATAGAAAGCCTGATTGGTCACGGGGGCTGACGCAATCAGTGCGGTGGAGGATGGGAGATGCAGTCCGGGGTGTGATGCAACAGTCAGAGTGTGTAGGTGAGGTGAGAGTGACATCTGGTGGTGAGCGGACAACCGGACACCGACCAGATTCGTGACACATACATCCATCGGACACTTTTTTGTTGTTCCCTCGGTCCTCTGTGCATTTGATGCAACAGAACCATTATACACTATGACTTGAGAACAAAACTGAACGCATATTAATTTTAGGTTTATTTTAGGTTTTTAATAAGCAGGTTAAACAAAATGCCATTTTGCTGTGTGGTACTGCAGGCAAAAAATTATTTTGCACATGAAAACACCAAGATGATAAGCTGATGCTTTTGAAGATCCAAAATCAGCCTTCATGTGTTTTCTCTCTCTTTCTTCTTTGTGTAGAAAACACCAGTTTTGAAGCTGAAAACATGACCGGAAACACAACACATAATACCACTATTCAGCAGGGGGGATTTACAAACTTGAAGATCTTTTCATTTTGCATTTCTTTTGCCACCTATATTGTGGGTCTCATTGGAAATGGGATTGTCATATTTCTGACTGGCTGCAGGATGAAGATGACCATCAACGCCATTTGGTTTCTCAACTTGGCAGTTGCAGACTTCATCTACTTGTTTTCCTCATGCATAGATCTTCTCTTATTTTTAGCCCACTGGCCAGAAATTTTCTTCATAATGTTACAAATAAATATGTTTGCTAGTATTTATTTTCTTGTAGTTATCAGTCTGGACCGATGCCTGTGCACATGGATGGCCGTTTGGGCTCAAAACAAACAAACTTTACTTAGAGCCAGGATCATCTGCATAATTGTCTGGGTTTCATCCATCGCCTTTAGCATTCCTGACAATATATTTTTTCATAACTCTCTGATCACATATGAATTTACAGTGGGCTTCCTCATCCCCTTTTTGATAATTTTATCTTCATATATAGCTATTGGAGTGCGAATCAAACACTTCAAAACCAGAAAGCAGCTCAGGTCGTACCGGATCATTATAACTGTAATCTTAGCTTTTTTCATATGTTGGTTTCCATACCATGTTTGGTGTTTTTATTCAGTAACTGTAGAAAAAAATTATCAAGACGTGTTTAAAATTGTCAGTATCTACCTGGTTGATCTAAACAGCTGTCTGAACCCCATTCTCTATGTGTTCATGTGTGATGAGTATAATAAGAAGCTTAAACAGTCTCTGCAGCTGGTGCTGGAGACGGCTTTTGCTGAAGATCATTTGGACTTTAATGCAGATGGAAGTGGACGAGCAGGACAAGAAAACCAAACTGAACTGTTAGATTTGTAGAAAACTGGTCTCTAAATGATAAACCTGGGTCTAATCCAGTATGTCCTTATCTAGAAACTTGTAAAAAGCAGCAACTACAAAATTCATGTTTGATGCATGACTGTATGTAATTTGTGTTGTAAAACCAAACAGAGAAAGTCTCTTCAAGTATAGGCTAATGAACATTATATATGTTTATGAAACTTTTCATGAATTCAAATATGCAAAAAACTCATTTTGTTATTCTGAATAAAACCACAGTGTTTAAAAAATTCATGTTACCTGCATTTAGTAGATTTTGTCTCTCACAGTAGCATTTTGTATTGAAGGGTTTCCTTAAAAAACAACAACAAAATAAATAAAAATATCTAATAATAAGATAATAAATTATGATTTCTGGCACAAATACAAAACTGTAAAGATATTGGTTAACAATTTAATAAGTTTAGCTGATTACATATAGGACAAAAATGGAAAAAAAAGGTATAATGGTCCAAATACCAGGTCAAAATGTTACAAACATTACAAAATGTTAGCACAAAAAACGTTTTTGGAATGCATTATTTCTGAATTGTTTTAGTCAGACATTAATCTAACATTTTTTAAATGTTACTACTTGTTTCAGTTCAAAACATCCAAAATTCATGTTCCCATGGTGTTTGCAAAATTGTAAAATGGAATGTTTTCTTAAAGAAATGTGCAGAGAACATTCAGAAGATATATTTTATTGGGAACTCAATGGCAACACTAGCAAAATGTCAGTTGAATGGTACTGTGTTTTTATCATAAAATACTGTAAAATAACAGCTGCAATGCAGCAAGACTAACAAATAAATCAAAAATAAAAGGTTTCAAAGAGTTGTGCATCTCAGTCTTCATTCATCATAATTTGGCTTCTTACGTGGCGATTGGAGTACAAGTTAAGCAATAAACTAAAACCCTTCTGTATTATCCTGGCAGTCATCCTGGCCTTCTTCTTCTGCTGACTTCCCTTCATGTTTACATAATCCTCGAAGTATGGTGGATTGAAAAGAGTCAGACAGTGTGTTCTTCATCATTTTTGGCACGTTGTGAGATGATTAATGGTAAATGATGTGCCAACTATTAGAAATTTTAGATATGCTGTGCCATATATATATATATATCTGAAGCTAAATTTGCACTAAATGTCAAGAAATTAGTCATTCTGTTGTGTCTCATTTCCATGGATCACTGTTTTATAGTGAACTAAAATGTGTTCTTGCTTTTACTTTACAGCGCTGTTTAAATAAATCTCATACAAATGTAAAAAAAACTATTTCAGTATACCTTTTTTAACTTGAAACCTCAGCAATGAAAGAAAATGTTAATTATTATTATTAGTTTTATTATTTTTATGAAAAAATAATGTTGTGATTATATTTCTAATTAGTTGTTTATTTATTTAGTGTGTGGGGGGCATGTATGAGTGTATAGACATACACATTTTATGTCCAGAAACATGAAGAATTAAGTTTGATATAGTCAAAAAGAGTAAGAAAAACTGTGGTTTAGAATGACAGCAGTTTCAATGAAGTACTTTTTGAAATATCCTGTAGCAGTGTTCTACTGAAAAATCAAGATAAAAAATGAGCATGCATTTTTGCTTGCTTGTAGCCATTAATGTTTGCTTTTTTTTTACTTTTAGCCCCAACTTGATGATAAAATCTATCAGCATGAACTTCATAGTGTGGCCGGAAAGATTTTGCTGTAGGTTCATGCCCACTACCCCCTGTGAAACCAGTTAGAGCTCTGATCTTTTAACTAAGTGTGCTTATGATGCCACACTGTAAGCCCTCATCAGTAATAACAACAAATCAGCCTATTGAGATAGTACCAGGGTAAAACCAACAATCTGTCAACAGTATCGAGAAGACAAGACAGACTAAGATCAAGACTTGACTTGTACATCAACAACTTAAAAAATGGGTAAGAACTAATTATGTGTATTATTCATATTACATGTTTATAACTCTCCGAGTGTAGTAAATGAAAGGCTGTGTAAGACACAATCAATGCACACATACAGTGTATTGTGAATTGTGTGTATTGTGAATTTTATCTCACAATTCTGCTTTTTTACTCACAATTGAGAGTTTACATCTCGCAATTCTACATTTTTTCTCAGAACTGAGTGATATAGCCTCAAGTCACAATTACGAGTTATAAAGTCAGAATTGCAGGATATAAACTTGCAATTGTGAGTTATAATGTCGAACTCTGGGGGAGAAAATTATTAATATTTTCTCAGAATTGCAAGTTTATGTCTAACAATTCTGACTTAATAACTCGCAATTGCATGTTACAAAGTTAGAACTCAAAGATAAAAAGTCGCAATTCGATTTTTCAAAACACTCATGCTTTTGAAACAGATCCAAAAGCAGCCCTTACTGTTTTCTCTCTCTTTCTTCTTTGTTTAGAAAACACCAGTTTTGAAGCTGAAAACATGACCGGAAACACAACACATAATACCACTATGCAGCAGGAGAGATTTACAAACTTGAAGATCTTTTCCTTTTGCATTTCTTTTGCCATCTTTGTTGTGGGTCTCATTGGAAATGGGATTGTCATATTTCTGACTGGCTGCAGAATGAAGACAGCTGTCAACTCCATTTGGTTTCTCAACTTGGCAGTTGCAGACTTCATCTACTTGTTTTCCTCATGCATAGATCTTCTCTTATTTTTGGGCCAGTGGAAAAGTCGGTTAATGACTTACATTTACAGCATAACATTATCGATAAATCTGTTTGCTAGTATTTTCTTTCTTGTAGTTATCAGTCTGGACCGATGCCTGTGCACATGGATGGTTGTTTGGGCTCAAAACAAACGAACTTTACTTAGAGCCAGGATCATCTGCATAATTGTGTGGGTTTCATCCATTGGCTGCACCATTCCTGACTATATATTTGATCATAATAATTTATATCTGATCACATATGAATTTACAGTGGCCTTCCTCATGCCCTTGCTGATCATCGCAGCTTCATATATAGCTATTGGAGTACGAATCAAACACTTCAAAAGCAGAAAGCAGCTCAGGTCGTACCGGGTCATTATAACTGTAATCTTAGCTTTTTTCATATGTTGGTTTCCATACCATGTTTGGTGTTTTTATTCAGTAACTGCAGAAAAAAATGATCAGTACGTGATCAATACATTTAGAATTGTCAGTTTCTACCTAGTTTATTTAAACAGCTGTCTGAACCCCATTCTCTATGTGTTCATGTGTGATGAGTATAAGAAGAAGCTTAAACAGTCTCTGCTGCTGGTGCTGGAGACGGCCTTTGCTGAAGATCATTTGGACTTTAGTACATATGGAAGTGGACGAGCAGGACAAGAAAACCAAACTGAACTGTTAGAAATGTAGAAAATTGGTCCCTAGATAATAAACCTGGATCTAACCCAGTATGTTTATAGTCATTATGTAGCAACTTGTAAAAAACAGCAACTACAAAATTGCCTGATGCATGACTGTGTGTAATTTGTGTTGTAAAACCAGAGAAAAGTATACATTATATGTTTGTGAAACATTTCATGAATTCAAATATGCAAAAGCTCATTTTGTTATGCTGATTTCTGTTTGAACTTTTCTCTGAGTAAAACCACAGTGTATCAAATATGTTGCCTACATTTACTGGTAATTTCCTTAAGGATTTTTGCTCTCACAGTAGCAAATTCTTATTAAAGGGTTTTTCCTAAAAAGCAACAAAATAAATAAAAACAAATAATAAGCTAATAAAATATGATTTCTGACATGAATATAAACTTGTAAAGATAATGGTTAACAATTTAATCAGATTAACCGATTATATAGGACAAAAAAGGAAAATAATACCAGTTGCTCATTATTACAAAATGTTAGCACAAAAACATTATGGCCGTGAAGCCCCGCTTTCTTAATGAAAGAGCCAATCGTTGATGAGAAAATTCAGTGCGTCAACACAGCTCCAGCAGAAGTTCCGGTTGCTATAGAAACAGTCAGCATTCTGAGACATAGTACAATCGCTTAGTACTGCGCATGCGCATTGGTTGATCGAGCCTAAAAAAAAATGCTTTTTTTAATGCTATTGGAGCACAAGGAACTATATTTTTGATGCAGTTCTTGTCAGATTTCATTGGTGATTTTAAATATGAAATTTAATCGTAAGCTTGGTGAACAGTTTAGGAGAATTTGGTGTTTCTCCATTCAAAGAGATAGGAGCTGCACTTGCCTGCCCAAGAGGCGTTTCAAAGATGGCCGCCGAGTGAAATGACTAGCAATGAAAGGGCCCTCGCACCCGGGCTCACCGCCGATCGGTGGCGAATGGTGGGCACTATGCTTTTCACATAGTAAATTTAGGAGGAATATGTCAAAGTCATTTATATGTGCCAAACTTCCTGCTGCCAGTTGGTGGTGCTATGTCTATAACTGAATATTGGCATGTAGATGTGTTCAGGCCAGCACTTTTGTCAAATATATGAAGTTTGGTGCAGACTGAACACAGTATGCTTGAGCTAGTGTAAGACATTACATATCTTGTTGCCAGCAGGTGGCACTATGATTATATCTGAATATTTGGCTTTAGATGTCTTCAGGCAAGTAGTCTTACCAAACATGTGAAGTTTGGTGCAGATCAGACATTGCATGTTTAAGTTAGTGTAAAATAAGTCATTTCCTGTTGCCAATAGGTGGCGCTATGATAATAACTGAATATTGGCCTCTAGATGTGTTCAGGCCAGGACTCTTATCGAACATGTGAAGTTTGGGGCAGATCGGATTTCGTATGGCTGAGTTATAACAGATTCTATTCCCATGGCGAAACATCGAACTTTGTCAAGCTGCCATGGACACGCCCTCTAACGAAAACTCAAGATCTTCACAGTTTAACATAGCAAAGGCCTTTAGAGTAGACTGACCAAATTTGGTATTGATCTGAATAAATCTCTAGGAGGAGTTCATTACAGAGTACAACATGTCACTTCCTGTTGTCAGTAAGTGGCGCTATGACTAAAAGTGAATATGAGCATTGGCATGTGTTCAGGACCGGACTCTTATCAAACATGTGAAGTTTGAGGCAGATCAGACGTTGTATGGCTCAGTTATAACAACTTCCTTTTTCATGGCGAATCATCGAAATTTAACAGGCCGCCACGGACACGCCCTCCAACGAAAACTCTAGATCTTCGCAATTTAACGTCACAAAGGGCTTTAGATTAGACTGACCAAATTTGGTGTTGATCTGAATAAATCTCTAGGAGGAGTTTGTTCAAGTACGTCGCCTGGAAATGGCAAAAATGACACAAAATTTGCCGGGAAATATTAAAATAACTTACTTCCTGTTGGGATTTGGATTTCGTACCTGGAGACTTTTTTGTAGGTATTGGTGTGTTGCATGTGTGTGCCAAGTTTCATACATGTATGTAAAACATAGCTCGAGGCGCACTCCGCTGAAAGTGTATAGGTGGCGCTGTCGAGCCATTTTACCACACCCATTTCTGAAACCCATATCAGACGTAAATTTTCGCCAGTTCTGATGCGTGTGCAAAGTTTTGTGAGTTTTTGGGCATGTTTAGGCCCTCAAAAATGCGATTCATTTTGGAGAAGAATAATAATAATTAAAGCTGCAAGCAGCGATGAAAGGGCCCTCGCACCCGGGCTCACCGCCGATCGGTGGCGAATGGTGGGCACTATGCTTTTCACATAGAAAATTTAAGAGGGAATTGTCAAAGTCATTTAGATGTGCCAGTCTTCCTGCTGCCAGCTGGTGGCGCTATGCCTATAACTGAATATTGGAACGTAGATCTGTTCAGGCCAGAACTTTTATCAAACATATGAAGTTTGGTGCAGTTTGAACATAGTATGCTTGAGCTAGCGTAAGACATGACATATCCTGTTGCCAACAGGTGGCGCTATGATTATTTCTGAATATTGGTCTTCAGGTGTCTTCAGGCCAGTACTCTTACCAAACATGTGAAGTTTGGCGCAAATCAGACATTGCATGATTAAGTTAGTGTAAAATAAGACATTTCCTGTTGTCAGCAGGTGGCGCTATGATTATAATACAATATTGGCCTCTAGATGTGTTCAGGCCAGGACTCTTATTGAACATGTGAAGTTTGGGGCAGATCGGACATTATATGGCTGAGTTATAACACATTCTATTCCCATGGCGAAACATCGAAATTTGTCAAGCCGCCACGGACTCGCCCTTCAACGAAAACTGCCTATAACTGAATATTGGCATGTAGATGTATTCAGGTCA